>NC_142950.1:25538423-25578423 GCF_046866305.1 Octopus bimaculoides | reverse complement strand
TTTTAAAATGTACCTTAATCCCCTGAGATTGCAGATAATATTTCTGAATCTCTTTGATTCTTTAAATGTGCTGGCCCCCTGATAATTAATCGATATTAATTAATATATTAATATATGACTAATTACCAGATCTTATAATAATTATATATATATATATATATATATATATATATATATATATATATTCTTTCTGTTGAAGAGCGTAGCTCGAAACGTCAAAGACTTTCCGTATTCCCGAGCGTCATACTAATATATACTTTTGTTATTTACACCACCTGTCCTCGTCTGTTGTTATTATTTGTATATTCTCCCATATATATATATATATATATATATATATATATACACGTATATATATGCATATATATATGTGCACACATGTATGCATATATGTGTATATATATATATATATATATATATATATATATATATATATATATATATATATATGTAAATATACATATATGTATATAAATATGTATATATAGATATATATATATATATATATATATATGAATGTATATATATGTGTGTGTGTGTGTGTGTGTGTGTGTGTGTGTGTGTGTGTGTGTGTGTGTGTGTACATACCCATTCATGCCGTGCGCTCTGCGCTATGCAAGAATAAAACAAAAACACGTATATTATAGTTTAGAGATTCGTATGCTGGCAATAAAATATGGAAATTCTTGCAAATGAGCTTCCTCCCCTTACACCAAATGCCAATGTAGTGGTTATTGGATTTTCGTGAAGAAAGATAAAATGCAGAGAAATAGAAAAGGTGAAAGGTAAAAAAAAAAATACAAAAGAAAACAGGCTGCCATATTTTAGCTGCTATATAACATCTGTTGTTTTATTGAGGGGAGAAAAATACATTTGCTACACACTGTATACAGACAGGGAGGTGCCTCTAGCATGGCGTCAGTCAATAGTCTGAAAGGATTTGAAAAATATCAGACTACAACAATAACTTGACACTATGTGTGAGATATAATGTGAAGAAATATGTTTAAAAACTGTTTCATTTCTAAATATAAATAATACCTTTCGTCTGTGCTTATTTATGTGAGTATTATAAAATTCTGTTAATCTATTGGATTTTTCTAAGTTTATATAATATTTCGCTCCGAGCCTAATATCATTCGACAGATTCCTGGACAACTTCAATTGCCTGGTGTATCGTTGAGTACGGAGAGGAGGAATTGTTTCTTTTTTTTCAATTTTCGATCGGTGCATTTAAAATACTCTGGTAGAAAATTCTGTTTAAATCACATAAAGGTGTTCCATAAATTAATTAAACCCATAAAAAAATTGAATCCTTTTGACTCTAAAACTGAAATTAATAGAACATGTAATGGAATATTCTGTAATGGAATTGTTATTGTAAAAGAAACAATGTGGTTACAATTTGATAGCAAAAAAAGATATAAAGTTGATGATTGTATAACATTGTACAGGTGTAGCAAAACTAAATTGTTTTAGTGTAAAAAAAGAGTATACATATACACAATTTCTTTGTACTCATGCACACTTCTCGCACACAATTACAAATTTAATGGAGCTTCACCTGTATTCTCCTAAATACTGAGGTTTAGCATGTAGCTGTTATAGTGATCTTTTCGGATGATTCCCCACCCCCGCGGGCAGTTTCACTGCATTTTATTTTCTTTGTTCCTGAATGACGAAGTATGATTGTGAAATATTTCCTTGAATTTCCTTTTGGTCATACCAGTATAAATTTTTTGCGTGGGAACAAACTTCAGATTTGTTTATTAACTTTTGCTTCACTTATGAAAATCTCTTTTCACCCGACCCATTAATTGGATATGTCTTTATATGAACAATCAGGCATATTATGTATTATAAGCTTATGAGACCTATAATCTTCACATTAGCAGTGCAGCTAAAACTATATATCTGTTGAATAGTTTCTTGTATATATGACCACTAGGATAAAGTACTGATTAAATTTCAAAAATATTTCGCTATGCTGGATTTAACATTTAATAATAAAGAGATGTAAACCAAACGATGTTTCGACGCCTTATCAATGTTTAAAGGGTTTCAGTTTAGGGATACATCTGATTTTAACTTCGTTCGCTTTCAAGAAGTCATTCTAAGAATGAACTGCCTTATCAAAAATCTCTTAACTTCAGGCCCTATTTAAAAGCCACAAACAATGTCGGCTTGAGTTTTGACTACAACGCCTTGTAGGCATGAAGCTGTGTTAATATAAGTGTGCTTTAAGGCGGTGAGCTGGCAGAATTGTTAGCACACCGGGCTAACTCGTTAGCGTCATTTCGTCCATCTTTTCCATTTCCGTTGAGTTCGACTTTGCTTTCAATCCTTTCGGAGTTGATAAAATAAGTACCAGTTGAGTACTGGGTTTGATCCAATCGACTCACCTCTACCATCAAAATTGCTGGTCTTGTGCCAATATTTGAAATCAATATAAGCGAGCTTTAACCTAAGTCTTTTTATACTTTGTATAAGATAGTATTTAAATTTGGGGTGACACCCAGGACATTAACTATGCCTATGCTTGTCGCATTTGTTATCTTAAGACTGAAAGTAATGAATGTTTGAATATTTTTCTTTAGATATTTTTCAGAAAAAGCTATTCTGTCATCTCTATCTAGGAGAAAGTCTATAGAGTTAAACTTCTTATTGTATCCGCATATATCAGCGACATCGAATGACTCTGTGCTTAGATCAAAAGAACGATCTGTATCAAATATCTGAACCCGGATGGAATCCTTATAAATAGCAGGCATTGTGACTTCAATATTGCCAATAGTGCAATAATGGTTTAGAGATCGATGAATATTATTCTTCTGTCAAGTTAGTTAAGTTTAGTGTTGAATGTTTCGTTATTATTATTATTATTATTATTATTATTATTCAGTAGTTTTATTTTTATAACGTGCTTTCACTTCACTACCGAGCGCAGCTCTGTGCGCCTTGGGTATGTGCTGTGGTTTGCTGTGGTGCTCTTATGTTTACTGTATTGAAAGTGTTTTGCGTAGAATGTGTGCAGTACCCAGTAGTGCAATTTTCTGTATGTTATATATATTTGTAAGTCCTGGTATTTTTGTTATGTATTTGTCTGAATATTTTTTTATTATACCTAAGGCACCTACTATGATAGGAATTGTTTCTGTTTTTAGATTCCACATTCGAGTTATCTCTATTTCCAGGTCTTTGTATTTTGAAAGTTTTTCCATTTCTTTTAGAGAAACGTTGTCATCTGCTGGTATTGATACATCAATTAGAAAGCATTTTTTTTCTTCATGATCTTTGACAACTATATCTGGTCTATTTGCCTTAATTTCTCTATCTGTGTGTATTGGCATATCCCAGAGTATGGTTGCTTTCTCGTTTTCTGTGACCTTTTCTGGCGTGTGTTTATACCATCTTTTTTCTGTTGTTATTCCATAATGTTGGCATAGCTTATTATTATTATTATTATTTTATGTTTGACTTTTGTTTTGCATTTGTACAAGTTGGATCCAAGTCTCACCCAGAGACCTCAAGAGACAACAAGTTAGAAGTTCATGTAGGTGTTATGCCTAGGGTACCATATATTTGGATTTGTACAGTTTTGTTCAAGTGAATGTTTAAGAAACCATAAGAAAATTATGTTTGCTTTAAAATTTGAGATCACATAGACAGTATTTTACGTAGGATATGGGCAGTTCCCATGAGCACTATCTTTTGGACTTCAGCCATTTTGGGGTTTCCTGGTATCTGAGCTAGGTAGTAATCAGCCCGTTTCGCTGTCATTCCCAGGGCACCTATGACAATAGGTATTGTTTTCGTCTTCAGATTCCACATTTTGCTAATTTCTATTTCAAGATCTTTATATTTGCTCAGTTTTTGGTAGGTCTTGACAGATACGTTTATATCAATTGGGACAGTCATATCAATGAGGAGGCATGATTTTTGTCTGAAGTCTTTCAGTATGATGTCTGGCCTATTTGCGTCTATCTTTCTGTCAGTTTGAATGGTGAAGTTCCAGAGGAGTGCAATGTGATCATTTTCAAGTACTGGGGGTGGTTTGTGTTCCCACCAGTTTTTATCATGGGGCAAGTCCAGGTTTTTGCATATTACCCAGTGAATATATTGTGCAGCTCTATCATGCCTGTTGAGATACTCTGTAGGCGCAAGCAGACTGCACATGGAGACAACATGATCGATGGTCTCATTTTGTTGTTGGCATATACGACATAATGGGGAGCTGCCGTTCTTTAATATGTTGGCCTGGTAGTTCTTTGTAGGTAGGCATTGATCTTGGGCTGCTATGATAAACCCCTCTGTTTCTGATTTCAATCCAGAGGCCATTAACCATTGGTGGGTAAGGGCTTTGTCAATATCTGCATTATTCGCTCTCTTTGGGTATTTGCCATTGAGAGGTTTTCCATGCCATTTTTCAGTCATATTATTATTATTATTATTATTATTATTATTATTATTATTGTCGTTGTTGTTGCTGCTGCTGCTGTTGCTGCTGCTGCTGCTGCTGCTGCTGCTGCTGCTGCTGCTGCTGGCTGAGTCGGTAGCACGCCGGGCGAAATGCTTAGCGACATTTCGTCTGTCTTTATGTTCTGAGTTCAAATTCCACCGAGATCGACTTTGCCGTTTATCCTTTCGGGGTCGATAAATTAGGTACCATTTGAGTACTGGGGTCGATGTATTTGACTTACCCCTCCACCAAATTTCAGGCCCTCTGCCTATTGTAGAAAGGATTATTATAATTATTGTGGTTATCATTATCATGATTATTATTGCCTTGCATAATGTGAAAATATTTTTGATTTCTGATTTATTGCAGTCATTGCTAAATGAAATGCTCTTTGGCATAATTATAAAAAGTACCATTGTTTAAGAGTGTCTTCCTTCAAAACCCGGTGAGGGGCGGGGTTAGACCACGAAAATGAGGTTTGCTTTATAAACTGTTAACATTTTATTTACACACATTGCATTTCCATATCTCAGATGAGTGCCACATATAATTATGCCACATAGCAAGGTACTACAATGGTTAAACGCAACACATATTCAAAACACAACTACATGCATAAGGGGAAGGAAATGAACAGTATATCGAACAATTAAAAGGAGATAAAATATGGAAGACAGTGGCAATAACAACAACAACAACAACAGTTGAAACTCTTGCATGATCTCAAATACTGCGGTTCGTTCATATAGCTCTTTCATGTGTGAAAACAAACCTTCCCTCAATTCTAAATGAACAGACAGAATGTTTGGCCATATGACAGATACCAGAGGAAAACTTAGGATTTTGTAAAATCTAGCAGCTTTTCTTTTACCAGTGAAGATAATCCAGGAGAGGGCGAAGAGACAAATGATAAATCTTACCAAAAAAAAAAAACGGAAACTGAATAAATTTACCCTCACGTCAAGATATTACAACAATCCCTTCATGATATATCAGGAGAAAAATGGAAATAATACGGAGCCCTGGGAACAACGAGTAAAAGTCTTGAGAAGTACATGGAATAAATAGGGGCTGCAATAAGGGTGGAACACTTGCAGAAAATATCACTGCTTGGAACCGCTCGAATACTCCAGAAGGTGCTCGAAAACTGAGAGGTGTTACCTTAGTTCACTGGTAGTGAACAGCTGACACCGTAGTACATTTCCAGCGTTAGAAGCTGTGCAAAGGCAATAATAATAATAATAATAATAATAATAATAATAATAATAATAATAATAATAATAATAATAATAATAATAACGATAATAATAATAATAAAACTTTTCTACTCTAGGCACAAAGCCCAAAATTTGGGGGGACGGGCCAGTCGATTAGATCGACTCCAGTGCGCAACTGGTACTTAATTTATCGACCCTGAAAGGATGAAAGGCAAAGTTGACCTCGGTGTAATTTGAACTCAGAGTGTAAAGAGAGACGAAATTTTAGCCGCCTTAATAATAATAATAATCCTTTCTACTAAAGGCACAAGGCCTGAAATTTGTAGGGAGGGGACTAGTCGATCACATTGACCCCAGTGTTTCGCTGGTACATAATTCATCGACCCCAAAAGAATGAAAAAGCAAAGTCGACATCGACAGAATTTGAACTCAGAACGTAGCAACGGGCGAAATAACGCTAAAGCATTTCTTCCAACGTGCCAACGATTCTGCCAGCTCACCGCCTTAATAACCATTATAATAATAATAATGATGATGATTATGATCATGATGATGATGATGATTTAGGCACAACACCAGTAATTTCGAGTGGTAGGAGGCTAGTCGAGTATATAGCTTGATGTACTTGATTGGTTCTTTATTTCTATCGACGGTAGAAGGATGAAAGTTAGAGTTGTCTCTAAATAACTGATATAAGTACGGTGAAGTATTTTTCCGAAGCTCTAAAAATCCCGCCAATCCACGCTTCCAGAGCAATTTCTTGCATGTGCCCAAAGTCAGAATTTTTGAAGAGGAATCAGTTGATTATATTGATTCTAGTACTTCACTGGAACTTCTTTTGTCGATCACGAACGGGGATGGCGAGTTGATTTTGGTAGGAATTGAACAGAAAACTAAAGCAACATTGTTGTTGGCACGCTTACGACGTCGAGGGTTCCAGTTGATCCGATCAACGGAACAGACTGCTCGTGAAATTAACGTGCAAGTGGCTGAGCACTCCGCAGACACGTGTGTCGGGGATATTCAGCGTGACACAGTGTAACAAGGCTGACCCTTTGAATTACAGGCACAACAGAAACAGGAAGTAAGAGTGAGAGAAAGTTGTGTTGAAAGAGTACAGCAGGGTTCGCCACCATCCCCTACCGGAGCCTCGTGGTGCTTTAGGTGTTTTCGCTCAATAAACACTCACAACGCCCGGTCTGGGAATCGAAACCGCGATCCTGTGACCGCGAGTCCGCTGCTCTAACCACTGGGCCATTGCGCCTCCACACTAAAGCAACATAAGCAAGTATCCAAAAAAAAAACATATCTTTCGTTTGCTTGTCGTTTCTGCTTTTGGTCATTCTTTAATCATAATAATCATGATATATGGCTTAGGCATACAACTGCGCACTTCTCAGGTGAAGTGCTGTTGTTTAATTAACCCCTGCGCTTCATTGTTTCGAAAACAATAAAAACTACCGCGAGAAATCTCCATTAAGAACGTTGGAATAACTGTGTAAATAATACAGTAATTCATTTTAATATTATTGCCTAATATGAGTTGCTGGTATTAAATGATTAATATCAGTGATTTATTTCTTATGATATAAATTATATATTGCTTGCACTGGCACTAATCATCGATTAATCACCACATGCAAACACACAAACTGAAAACAATTCAACATTAGACAAATTTATTTTAACGAAAACAAAATATGTACTTGCACAAACCGTTTCATTCGGCTGATGATTAAAATGGGAAATGAAATATGTGAATTCAATGCATTAAATGTAAAGTATAACAGAAGTGGAAACTTTTGTAACACTGCAAAGGAATATACACGTAACCGATAAAAAGATAATCACATCTTAATACAGGGCCGGGTATTACATTGTAAGTCTCATATGAAAAGCAGAAAATCAGATATGGACTCAGAGTAAATTTTTATACTATAAAAACATTTAACAAGTTTACTCTTCTCCCGAAGCTGTAACTACCACAATATGCTTGTACATAATCTCAGGAAAAAATAATTCTGATCTGAAAGTAACCGTAAATCTCAACAATATAAGTATTTTGGGAACATACGTACTTACGATATCAAACAAGCATTAAGATTTTAAACATTGAGAAAACTAGACAGGAAGATTAGACTTAGTTTAAATAAAACAAACTAATGACGAATCGAATAGGACTCAAAATGAAACTTCTATGGAATAATCGACCGTCTGAAGCCAAAACAGAACTACACAGACGAAAAACCAGAACATAAATAAAGAGTAGAAAGTTTTAAAGATGGGAATTTTGAATTATATGATAATCTAAATGTAGAAATTGTTGAAGTATTAAAATCGATTGAAGATCTTATAGGCTACTGAAAGACATCCTAAAGATAAAACGATAACATAATGCATCTATAACATTTAAAAAAGAAGACGAAAATAATGAAACAGAATAGAGTTTTGACCATCGTAGACATCGTGGAGACACATGCAAACATTTGATATAACGATCATAAATGCACCAATCACAGTGGTAGACGGGGAAGATAGAAAATAAAAGAAATATCTCAATCATTAATGAAGTCTGAAACGATAAGATAAAAGAAAAGAAAGTTAGACAATTGCTACAGAAATATAGCGAGCGACATAGTAAAAGATGTACCAGCGAGCCAACAATAGTTCCTCTATGTTGTTTCTCAATATGCTGGAAATAGCAGCTGAATCTCCTTAAAATTTCACACTGTCAATGTTGTTGACTTAATCAGAGAAGGGGGACGGTACGCGTATTACTATTTTCAGGGCTTCCGTGACAGATGGTCCTTAATACTTGCAGCAAAGTGGACTCAGCTGCAGCCGCCGCAAGGTTAGATTGTAATGTTAACCCGATTCACGGATTCACGCCTAAACACCAAAGCAAAAACAAAAAGCAAATTGGGACATTGTGCATTGTAAGTCCTAGGTACCCAAAATGACGGAATATTCATGGCTGGAATGTCTTTGAATATAGACTGCTCAATCAGAGCAGACTTGTGGATAAACAATGACAAAAGAACTCGAGATCAAAGAGCAACACAAATAAGAGAACTTCGTTAAACCATTAAGAATCTGTCAAAAGCGACAACATTATACAAAACAGTTTGTTTCAAACTGTCTGCCATCTTTCTAAGATCAACAACATAAACAAAACACACACTGATTGAGAACGAAGAAAAATGGACAAAGATCTGTGAATAAGAAATGGAAGCACGCTAGAAACAATGGTTATACATTGTGCTAGAAATAGCAGTCAAATCTCTCTCAAATCAAACCCTTCTGCTTACAATGGGAAGCACACCATCAATGATGACTGTTCTCAGACACAGACCACCTTCTCCACTTGTACCCACCAGCATGCAAGAGAACCTACAAGGAAGGCTCAATGTTATTCAGTCACTCTGTTAGAAATAGATGTTTAGCCACAAGTCTGCTCTGATTGAAAGTTGTAGGAACACCCAGCCATCTTCACACGAACTGACTGTACAATTCAACTTCTTCGTTGCCTCCATCTGACACTGGATCAGTCATAAAGGAAGGATGGACCCTACAGTTTGAGTTTAATGCCGTTTAGTTATCTTTAGTTATGTCATAGTGTCTTTGACATTGCTGCTTTCCTTCAGGATGCTGTCATAATTCTTCCTAAGGCATCAGATTATTTTCTCCTAAATTGCTAGAATCTCAAACCCTCGAACACTAAAGATGCTTGTCAGCTTTCCTTTCAGGAAAGTTCCAGAATTTTCTAGGGTTAAATTTCATCCATAACCATGTAGATCCCTTTTCCAGTAAGTTCAGGCTCCTTTTAGACTAATGGTGTTATAACTGTTATATCATCCATGAACGCCCTACAGACCTTGTATGGTCATTAGTTTCTGGTCCTTAGACTGCTTTTCCTCCCATTTCTTGTAGTAGGATCTTAGCAGCCAGAAACAGGACCAGATATTATGCACTCTGCCATAATACCTTTTGTAAGACTCTGTCATGTGGTTGTGAAATTTTTTTTGTGAACCTCATCTGTGAATCCATGAGTTTGACTACTGCCATTGATATTTGATAGTACTCTGAAGTACTTGGTGTCAGCTGGTAGGGCACATGTGGTTAATCTTTGTCAAAATCTAACTATACTAGTGAGAGCACGATTCTGTTCTTTGTTTCCTTAATATTTTGGTTGATTGTTGATGTATGTTTAACGCATCCAGAGTTCTCCTTTGTGGATATTCATGTCAATGTACTCATTGGAAAGCAAATATGTTGTCAATCTGTTGCTAATAAAGGACCAAGATTTCTTTGACATCTAACAAAGAGATGTCTCGAAAGTGGTCAAGTCTTGCTGAGTTATTGTCTCCCATACCAAAACATCCATTCTCAAATATTCAGAGCTTATTCCTGTGTTTTCTCCTAGATTGCCATCTTTATTAGCCTCCTTAGTAGCAGTGGGAAGTTTTTTATGGATCTTATATATGATACTAGATGATCCCGGAGCAGTGCATATCCAAGCTGTTACTTCATTGAGAGTGAATTCTGTCATATTGAAAAGGGACATGTGGCGTTAGCAACTAGAAAGGACAGTCAGCTTGTGGAATGTCTTTCTTGGGGTCACAATGTACTGCTGCCACTCTTTCTTAAAATGTATCTGCTTCCCTCTTTTCGGTTTTCCAACGAGATCAGTTGGGAACCAGAAGTATTTGTAATATACAAATTTTCTCTCTTTCTCTATTTTTATTTTATTCCTGCTCTACGAAGCTGCACCAAGTCTTTCCATATTTCTGAGCTCCACAGGTCTAACGCTTCTTTTTCTTAATCATTTGCTTCTCTCCGCCTTTTCTTCAGCTGTTTTAGCTCATTCGTCAGTTCTGTAAGCTGATGTTGCCTTCTACTGTGACAAAGAAGCTTCCCGTTTTTCCTTCCTTCATGTCAAATGCATCTTGACATGCCTGTTACGCAACTTGCATTATGGTCCCTGTCTTCTTTCTTCAATATCCTTTCAGAATATTACTTAAAATGAGGTTTAGCTATTACAAGTGTTAAATACTCCATTGTCAAATACACAGAGATGCCACAAAGACTGAATTTCAAAATTAGTTGTTGATCAACGAAGACATAACTGAAGATGGTCCGATGGGTTAATTACCAGAAGAATTTTGACAGTTACTGTTGTTGCTATTGCTGCTGTTGTTGTTGTTGTTGTTGTTGTTGTTGTTGTTATTGTTTAACCCCAGGTTAGTCATTGCCATCACATCCATTTTAAGTCAGTGTATGTAGAATTTCAATATCCGATGCATCCATCCCATTCTTTTAAGACAGTGATTTAAGGGATGTTTGGCTGTTGTTTGTTGTAAGGACGAGTGACTGCGTAAAGGTTCCATCGCTCTTTTGAACTTGTCGTCACAGCTCCAGGTTCTGGCAATATTTACCATGAGTAAAGTAGCAGCATTTACAAGTAAATACATCGAATTAAATATGTCATGGGTAAATAGAAACATTTCTACAGATCTAAACAGAAGGGATTGTAAAACCGATCATTGTTAGTAGAAGAGTATTCTAAATGATCGTTTCTTTATTTCTCTCTCTTTCTTTCCTTCCCTTTTTCTCCTTCCCTCTCTCTCTCTCTCTCTCTCTCTCTCTCTCTCTCTCTCTCTCTCTCACACACACTCATTCTCTCTATTCCTTTTCTATCTGGCATTAATATCATTAAACAACATTCTAAATCAAACATTATACGTTTACTATAGCTTGGCAATCAACCATTTCCGTCCAATGGATGACTATAATTTGTACTGTAGATATTTTTAATGAATTTTTTTTTTTCACAATGGCTTTAACTGGAGCGGAAAAAGGGAAATTATTGTACTTGAAGCATTCAAGGCCCGAATGCTTAAAGCAGAGTGGAATTGACTAAAATCTATTGAGTAAGGTACACGGACTTAGTAGGGATATTAACATAAATTCAGTTTAGAGAAAATACACCGTGGCAAACTTTGAAGAAAGAAAATCATTAAAAATCATTTATACAATGTCAGACGAAGAAACAGAGTTGAGATATTTAGGTCGAATGCAAACATAAACTTGTTTATGAATTAATGAATTGGACAGAATACAAGATATGTAAATGAAGGAAATGCTTAAGAAGGAATGTTGTAGTTCTATTAGATTAATACTGAAATCTGAGGTAAATAGCATGAAATAAATATAGTAGCAGGTATCTGTAGCCTTTGTTCAAAATATAAGTCTCTTATGATATTCTGAACTGATTAAAGGTGAAGGAAAATTATGACTAGATTTATATTATACACAAAGCTAAGAGAGAGAGAGAGAGAGAGAGAGAGATGAGAGAGAGAGAGAGAGAGAGAGAGATACGATTGAGACTCTTTCAACTTGGAAATTAATATAAAATATTCCGGTAAAACGAAAGTGTTACAAGTAGCTACAAAAAATATATAACACTAAATTTTTAAAATCTGGTTTTTCAAATTGTGAGTCAAAAGACACTTGGAAACAAAAACAAATATTCCGCCGAAGAAGATTTTGTCTTCCATCATTTTGGGGTCGATAAAATAAGTACCAGTTCAATTCTGGGGTCGATGTAGTCGACTTGCCCCTCCCCCGAAATTGCTGGCCTTGTACCAAAATTTGATATCTATATATAGAAATATACAAAACCAGCAATCTCGGAGTGGGGTCAGTCGATTACATCGACCCTTCTACTTAACTGGTGCTTGTTTTATCGACCCCGAAAGGATAAAAGATAAAGTTGACCTGTATGGAGTTTGAACACAGAACGTGAAGATGGACGAAATGCCACTAAGTATTTCGTCTGGAGTGCTAACGATTCTGCCATCCCAGTATTAAAATATTTAATTTTAATGATATTAAGGAAGGATCTGTAAAGTATGTTTAAACGTTGACAACAAACACTTTTATGTGGTTAATAAGTAGCAAAACTAAATAAGTAAATGAAGAGAAAATTCAGCAGTGGTCGAGAAGTCCAGAACTCCAAGCAAAGAGCTCAACAAAAATATCCATCCAAAAATATTTACTGGAAAAAGTTTAGAGGCTTTCATTCACAAGAAATAGTTGGTTGCCAAGCAACAACCATTGTATACTGTCTGGTTTAAACTTTGGTTAAAGATGTTAATGCAAGAGCGAGAAGGAATACAGAAAACGAATGAGAGAGGGAGAGGTTGAACAAGGAATCTCTGGGAATATTCCTCTTCTGATGATGATAGATTTTGCAATTTACACTATTGGTTTTAAAAGAATGTCTATTTGCTCTTGATATAATAGACGCGGGGGTGGCTGTGTTGTAAGCAGTTTGCTTTCCAACTTCATGGTTTTGACTTCAGCCCCACGGCATTGCACCTTGGCCAAGTGTCTTCTGCTATAGACTCGGGCCGACCAAAGCCTTGTCAGTGGATTTGGTAGACGAAAACTGAAAGAAGTCCGTCGTGTGTGTGTGTGTGTGTGTGTGTGTGTGTGTGTGTGTCTGTCTGTGTGTCTGTCTGTTTGTCTGTTTGTCTGTCTGTCTGTGTGTTTGTCCCTGCCACCGCTTGACAACTCGTATGGGTGTGTTTGCGTCCCAGTAACTTAGCGGTTCGGCAAAAGTAAACGATAAAATAAGTACCCGGCTTTAAAAAATAAGTACTGAGGTCGATTCATTTTCGACCAAAGATTCTTGAAGGCGGTGCTCCAGCATGGTCGCAGTCTAATGAGTGAAACGAGTAAAAGGTAAAAAGTATTTATTTGATCGGATGTAATTGTTTGAAGTGTTTTTATAGCAGCAAAAAGTGATTTTGTTTCTCCGCCAAAAAAGACCAAAATCTTGTAATGAAACAGAGAAGAAAACGTAACTGCAGAATATTTACGGGGTGTGAAAAAAACAAACAACCACATACATTATTTCTGGTTGTCCATTCTTAGCCAGAGGAGAGAACATAAACAAACATGACTGAGTTTGCAAATTGGCAATAATACCACCATTATATAATACCCACATAGAACGGGATAGCACAAGCACACCTTAGCAGATCACAGAGAATAATATAAAGACTACATTCTGGAATTAGGGGATTCTAAAAATATGGAGATTAGGGGAACATTATCCTGATAATATTATGAATGACAGTAGTAGAAGAGCTCCAAATCGTGATATCGGTTTTAATGGGTGGTATTTATAGCTCTGAAAGAAAAGGAGAAAATATTCCCATGCAAAATCTTGGTAATAGAGATAACTATAATGTGAAGTTAGAAAACAAAATTAACTCTCTTAAAGATACAGAGAACGTACTGACAAAGCATGGAAACCTCAAGACGTAAGCATATAAACAACATAGAAAAGATTGCATCACCACACACTGCAAAGATATTGCATAAAATACTTTGAATACGTCAGAGAGGGAAAAATGCATGTGTACTGAAAGACTCAGAGAATCGCGTTCTTTCTTATCATAAGAAAGCTCAATAAAAGTACAAGGCTACTGGAATAATAAAAATAATGATGATGACGGTCGCTCCCGTCATTGGTGACGTATGAGTGTTTGAAGAAGTGGATTTAAAAACAAAAACAAAAAGAGAGAGGGGGAGAGAGAGGGAGGGAGAGGGAGGGAGAGGGAGGGAGAGGGAGGGAGGGGGAGGGGGAGGGAGAGGGAGGGAGGGAGGGAGGGAGGGAGAGAGAGAGAGAGGGAGGGAGGGAGAGGGAGGGAGAGAGAGAGAGGGAGGGAGGGAGAGGGAGGGAGAGAGAGAGAGGGAGGGAGGGAGGGAGGGAGAGGGAGGGAGGGAGAGGGAGGGAGAGAGAGAGAAAACAGCTTTTAAAAATAAAAGAACAAAAGATGCTGCATCTACTGGCGATGGATGCTTGCATGTAATTTGAATCCAGGCATGGATTTTGCTATGAAGGCACAATGGTGACACGGATGATTTTGATTTTGCCCGGGATTAGGCAAATGCGTTTGTTGATTGCAGGATATAGTTCTTTTATTGTCCTTTTTCTTCAACTCAAAAAATAATAATAATAATAATAATAATAATAATAATAATAATAATAATAATAATAATAATAATAATGATGATGATAATGATGATGATGATGATGATGATGATGATGATGATGATGACGACGACGACGACGATGATGATGATGATAGTTTCTAATTTTGGCTCAAGGCCAGCAATTTCGGAAGAGGGTGTAAGAGTCAATTACATTGACCCCGGTGCTCAACTGGTACTTATTTGTAGGCCCCGAAAGGATCAACGGTAGAACTCAGATCGTGGAGACGGACGAAATGCTGCTAAGCTTTTCGGCTGTCATAATAACGATTCTGACAGCTGCCCGCCTTACGTGTGTATGGCGCACAAGGAGGACGAAGACTGAAACAGCTAGAGAACTACAAACAAAATAACAACCGTAAGACTAGAAAAAATACTTAAAACCAGCCAAAGAGTCAAAGGAAGCTAATAAGCCTAATAAAATACATGAAAAAGACCTTTTTTCTGTAGATATTAAAGGAGATGGCAAAATATAAATAGGAAATCAATAACACTAAAATATCAAATGAACGAAACGAAAGGGTGGGAAAAGAAGAGGAGAACACTCAAAATAGATTGCCAAAACATATTAAAGAAATATGGAGAGAAAGAAATTGCTCATGACTAATATCCTGCGAGACTCAGCAGAGCGGGAGTGAGAGTGGGAGCCAACAGTGGATCACAGGTTCTGGTTAAATGCGGAAAGTAGCTGCCAGGGACTAATCCTTGGCCACGAATAACTACAGAAATAAAACAGTGAGAGAATATATATAGGTATCAAATTTTTGGCACAAGGCCAGTAATTTCGGGGGAGGGGCAAGTCGACTACATCGACCCCAGGATTTTTACTGGTACTTATTTTATCGACCCCTAAAATGATGAAAGGCAAAATCTTCTTCGGCGGAATTTGAACTCATGACGTAAAGACAGACTAAATACTGCTAAGCATTTTGTCTGACAGGCTAATGATTCTGCCAGCTCGCCGCCTAAATAATAATAATAATAATAATAATAATAATAATGATAATAATAATAATAATAATAGTTTCCAATTTTGGCACAAGGCCAGCGTTTTCAGGGGAGAGTTATATCGATTACATCGACCCCAGGATTCAACTGGTACTTATTTAATCGATCCCGAAAGGATGAAAGGCATGGTCGACCCCGGTGGAATTTGAACTCTGAACATAAAGACGGACAAAATGCCACTAAGCATTGTGATGACTTTGCCGGTTAGCGACCTTAGAGATAGAATATATTAACATCAAGTGCAAACTAAACAACTAGTATAATGAGAAAATTGATCGCATCATCTCTGGTTACCCACCACTTAGTAGGTCTGCATATGTGCACAGTCTCAATCAGGTCGTTAGCTGTCTTAATTGTATAATATGTCAACAGTTACGATATGAAAACAGACAAGAAATAAAATAAACTGGCCAAATACGGTACATGACAATGATGTAGCTACAATCATGTCTATCGAAACTAACAGTGAGATTAAGACAAACCGACCAAACAATAAAGATTGGAAATAAAAATACATGCATGCTATTAATACGCTTTCGCTTCTGTCTTAAACGTTGTGCAAAAACAAGTGGTGAAACAGTAGAAATACAGGGGTCTTGTAAATGGAGTAAAAGGATATGGGGTATGAAAGTAAAACGAATACCAATAATTATTGGAGCAATAAGCATGATTAGAACATGAGCAAAAGCATACGAGCCGTACCAGAGCTCACAATGCTATGCAAAGTGCATCTCACATCATACTTAGGACGCTTTTGTTTTAATAGGACAACTTGAGCATCGTACATTCTGCACACAACATATATAATATTTACCCAACACTATAATCAATGAAATAAGAGTCCATGCATATCATACTATACACGATCACCATACCGGAAAATTATGCAAGAAGGTCCTTACATGATCAATAACCAACACTGTTTCTTCAACGACTCGCACATCTCATGCTTTACAGAACTCCAACGCATTAACTCCACACAAATCATTCACCACATATTTACATATAATAACCATCTGCTACTGAAATATTAATTAATATATATTACGAATTAATAAGCATTCGAGACATGTTAATCACCAGGCCAAAACAAATAGCAAAGTAAAACAGGAACACATACAAACATAGGTCTACAAACAGAAAACAGAATGTTGTACTCACTTTTAAAAAACGATGGGGGTTTGGTGATGCAGTAGACGTTCGCTAAACCCGACAACAATAAGATTTTTAATATAGGCAGACGGCCTGAAATTTGGGGCGAGACATTAGAAGTAATGGTCTGGTAATTTATCTCACTGACCACAGAAAGGTGAAAGGTAAAGTTGAGGTAAGCGGGATTTGAACTCTGAAAGTAAAGGACTGCAAACAAATACAACATAACATACATGGCCGCATGTATGTGCGTACGCATGTATATACGTATGTATACTCCTCTTTCTCTCTTTCTCTCTCTCTCTTTCTCTCTCTCTCTCTCTCTCTCTCTCTCTAAATACATATATATATATATATATATATATATATATATATGTATGTATATTATTTTATTTGTTTCAGTCATTAGACTGCAGCCATGCTGGAGCACCGCCTTTAATCGAACAACTTTGTAAGTCTAGTACTTTTTCTTTTGCCGAACCGCTATGTTACGGGGACGTAAACACAACAGCATCTGTTGTTAAGCGATGGTGGGGGGGACAAACACACACACACACATATACACAACGACACACACACACACACAAACACACACACACACACACACACACACATATATATATATATATATATACATATATATATATATATATATATATATATATATATATATATATACGACGGGCTTCTTTCAGTTTCCTTCTACCAAATCCACCCACAAGGCTTTGGTCGGCCCGAGGTTATAATAGAAGACACCTGCTCAAGGTGCCACGCAGTGGGACTGAACTCGGAGCCATGTAGTTGGTAAGCAAGCTACTTACAACGCAGCCACTCATGCGCCTATTATAATAAAAAAAAACACACAGCGTCTTGTGTGATACAGCTACCCAGGAATCAGAGTTTTCTGGCCGAAATATATTCATTTATTTCGCCATTTATCAAGCTGTTGCATGCAAGATGGTTTAGTAACTGCGTTCGATGCAATTGACGTTTACAAGATCACGCGCATTCATAAAAAGACACACAGGAAGTTAGGGACGATAATTAATTCCACAGTACACATAACCAGTGCCTTCCGAATATTAAAATTACACAACCCAACACTAGAATGGTCCATGATATATCCGGTGGTTTATCCTTAATTTCCCCAAAGATGTATTTTCTAAAATGCAGACGTAAAGAAAAAATCTCAATCCTGCTATTTACACAGTCACTGGAAGTTCTTGAGTTTTTTAAAAGATGCAGATTTTCGAACGAGCATATGGATCGTCTTATAGACCCGTTAATATTGGCTGACAATGATCTTCCATCTGATACTGTACTGGGTCATCTCATAAATAATGCGGTTTTTTCAATTGCATGAACTAAAAGTTGGAGGGGGACAGGATAAACTACCTGCATGAACTTGCGATAAAAGCAGGTAGTAATTTTACCTTGTACTTATTCTTAGTGCAAGTTTTGAAGAGTGCAATTCGATTTTAACAGTTATTTTATCAAATCTATAATGGAAGTGACAAAGAAGCATATTCGGCATATTTTGCTTTATGAGTTCAATAAAAGCAACAAGGCAACGGAAGGTGCGAGGAATATTGATGCAGTATATGGGGATTGGACAATAAGTGTAAGCCAGTGTCAATGGTGGTTCTAGAAATTCCGAGCCGGAAACTACAGCCTCGAAGACAAGCCTCGTCCTGGAATATCTGTAGAGCTCGATGATGATGTCCTGCAAACCCTGGTAGAACTGTTGAGGAACTAGTAGAGAAGCTTGGATTTGGTCGTTCAACCATTCATTGACCCCAACGCAAGAACAAAAATGACCATCTTTGGTTTCAAGACGAAAGGTGTTCTTCCATCAGGATAATGCTCGGCCACATACAGCGAGGATGACATTCCAAAGGCTGGAGCAGTTTGAATGGGAAACGATGTCACACCCACCATATTCGCCGGACATTGTCCCATCTATTTACCATTTATTCCGCAGTCTTCAAAATCTTTTGGACGGAAAAAATATGAATTCTGTAGACGAGGTCGGAACAGTACTGAAGGAGAATTTTTCGTCACGGACAAGAGAATTTTGGATGAGGAGCCTTGCAAGTCTACCAGATAGATGGAAGAATATTATAAAAAGTGAAGGAGAATATACTGTAAATTAAAATAGAACTTTGTTTATCTTAATTTTGAAGCATAAAAGAAGTATAAAAAAACGCATTATTTATGGGATGATCCAATATCTAATGTTCTCGTCCTTAAGTTTCCAGATTAATGCCGAGAGTATCGATGCATGTCTCTTCTCGGAGTATCTAAAGGCGTTTTATACGGAATTATATTTTCCTTTCTCTGATTTAATACATCTCTGTCCGGTTATTGTCATAGTTTGTTGATACTTGTCCTTCATAAATTATGCTGTATTACGTGTTGGTTTCTTTTCTTGCGTCTTATATTTTATTAATCTTCTATATAAATGAAGCGATATCCTTTAATTTGCTGCTTTTCTTCACAAGTACAGAGAAGATACATTGCGGAACTGTTATTTTAACGAGTTATATCTATTTATCACCTGAAGAGTGATGCTCCTGAACCCGTTGTTAAGTATGTTAGATGTGATTAATAAAACTCTCGTATCTTCCATCTTCCGTCACTCATTAACCATATACATGACGAGCATTGTGAAAGTGACCCTGCTTTACCAGTAAGCTACCAGTAATGTCCATTCGTTTTATTATCTAATATCTAATATATCAATATATATTCTGCACATAGATAATGTGGAAATTAATCCCCTTTAATAAAAGACTATTTCTTTGCGGGAAAGGCTTCTTTAAACGTCCCTACAGAAGTTTTAATTATGCGAAATTACACAAAAGCTCCTATATTTAGTTTTATTACAATTCAGAACAAGATGTTTTTCATGCATACATATATACACACATACATACATACATACACCAGCATATGCACATACATACAGTCAGGCATGCATACAATCATACACACACATACTATGTGTATGTATGAGCGTGTATGCGTTTTTGTGCAAGTCTGTATATACCCGTAGAAAAAGGTACATCAAGTCATGCCTTTCACATCGAGGTAACTTATCCCTTCCATCAATAATGCTCGATAAAATAAATAATAGATTAGTATTAGTTCTGTTGTCGACATGACAGACGAAATTCTATTGAATACTGTGTCTCCCTATGACTAAAGGCCCATGACTATAATCAGTAAAACTTTAAGGCCACACACGTTGATAATCTATAGTCGGATAAATCTAGTGCCGTTATATTATTGTAGTTTCTCCTCGCCAAAGTCAATAATATTAATCTGCTGTCATCAATTGCGCTCGGAAGTTGCACTAACGGATCGCATTGCAGCATGTGAGAAAACTAAAACTGAGAAACATGAATAATACTTTTGTGTCGACGCCTCCAGGCGAAGAAGTAGGATCTCCCAAGACATATAAATAGAGGTAGTCTGGCCGTGGTAGGGGGTTGAGTAGCAGTTGTGTAGCGGTTGAATAGAGATCATCCGGAGGTGCTAGATAGCAGTAGCTTGAGACATAAATACATTAGTATTCAATTTCTCATTTTCTGAAAGTCCACTACTTTCAGAAAGCAGCACAGTAAAGTATGACTCTTTTTCTTACGTACATCTGTAATCTAAAATTCCCAAATATTGTAAACCCTCTCTAAAGAAATGAGAATAGAAAATTCGTTGAATCAGTCGAGCTTGAAATAAAGTCCGCCATAACGAATTATTGAATGATCGAAAGGAACGGCATGTTTGTGAAATTTCACTTTCCACGCGTTAACAGCATAGACTTTCATAAATGTGGTCTTCCTTATCGCCAGATTAACTATTCTTCGGAGTAAAAATGAAATAAGACATCGAGATGATAGTGACAGATTACTCTCAGTGAAAATTCCGGATAAAACGGAGACAGAGAACTGCGTAAATTGCGAAAAAAATTGATGATACACAGACCCTGTAACATTGACAACCCATCTCCTTGCACGGAAAATGGATCATACCAACAGAAATTCCTTAAAAGCTTCCGAAAAGAAACGTTTTTAAATGGAAATGTAAACGCATAACTTCGATTCATTGTCTAGTTTCATTATCATAAAAGTCGATGACATATGGAAACGGTGCTGTGACGATACATAGTTATATGATTCAAAATATAAGTAAATTCATAAAAAACTGAATTTCCACAGGTCCCGCCTCGCTAGTACAAATAATAATTCTTTCTACTATAGGCACACGGGCTGAAATTTTGGTGGAAGGAACTAGTCGATCACATCAACCTCGGTACTCAACGAGTGCATATTTTAGCGACCCCTATTGGATGAAAGGCACAATCGACCTCGGTGGAATTTGAACTAAGGAACGTAGAAACGGACGAAATACCACCAGACAGCATACAATTGTTGCTCGTAAGAACAAATCTTTAAAAATGGATACAGAAAAACCCAAGATTTGCATTTCTACAATGTTAACGCATCTCTCGTGTTCAAAGAAAGTAAGGGCTCGGGTTTTAAGGGCAACCTTCGTGCATTTTCTATCCAAGGTGTTAGTGTTGGTGTGTTTACGTCTCCGTAACTTAGCAGTTTGGCAACAGACACCGATATAAGTACGAGACTCTAATGGAAAAAACTGATTCGTCCCAGTAAATTCCTTCCAGACAGTGACCTCACCGTGGCCACCGTGTTACGATTGAAACAAGTAAAAGTTAGAGCAGAGGTTGCTGTAAATGTGATATTTAATTCAAATTTTGGCACAAGGCCAGCAATTTCGGAGGAGGGGGTAAGTCGATTACATCGACCCAGTAATCAACTGGTACTTATTTTATCTACCGTGAAAAGATGAAAGGCAAAGCGGACATCGGCGGAATTTGAACAATTCTACCATCTCGCCTCCTCACCGTAATAGTGATATTAAACTTGCGTAGTTAGCATGAGGCTGTTGCAACAGCAGCAGCAGTATCAACAACAACAACAAAAACAACAGTATTAGTAGTAGTAGTAGTAGTAGTAGTAGTAGTAGTAGTAGTAGTAGTAGTAGTAGTAGTAGCTGTAGTAGTAGTGTCTATGTATATAAGTATGTATACGGCCCTAAAAACTGAAAATTAATCGGATCTTTACGTCACCCAGGAAGTTTCTGAAGTAAATTTTACTGTTGGGGATCCGATCAATTTTAAGTCGGTGAGCGCGCTAATTTACTACTACTACTACTACTACTACTACTACTACTATTACTACTACTGCTGCTGCTACTACTACTACTACTAATGCTGGTGCTGACATTGTTATCTTAACTCGACTACGAAAATTTAGTTCCACGCACACTCCATAAGATTAGACGAAGAATACATTTAAACACACGACGTTTATATAAATGACAACAGTCACATTAAAAATGTCTCGTTGTTTGCTTACCATAAAGCTGCCGTGAACTGTTTAGGCGGTTTACTTCGCAAAGCATGAAACAAAATTTTCTTTTCGCATTCATTTTTTTTTTTAATCTGTTTGTAGGACGAGTATTGGAAGACATTTTTTTTTCTTCTTTATTTTGCACAAAGAAGAAAAATAGCAAATGTAGGGATTTAATGTTTGTTTCGAAATACAGACGAAAGAAAACAGTGCAAATAGAACCAAAGTTTGAAATTTTTTAATTGAGATATCTAGGAGAAAGAAAGAAAGAAAGAAAGAAAGAAAGAAAGAAAGAAAGAAAGAAAGAAAGAAAGCAAGAAAGAGAGAAAGAACGAAAGAAAGAAAGAAAGAAATAAAGAAAGAACGAAAGAACGAAAGAAAGAAAGAAAGAACGAACGAAAGAAAGAAAGAACGAAAGAAAGAAAGAAAGAAAGAAAGAAAGAAAGAAAGAAAGAAAGAAAGAAAGAAAGAAAGAAAGAAAGAAAAACCGAAGAAAGAAAGAAAAACCGAAGAAAGAAAGAAAAACCGAAGAAAGAAAGAAAAACCGAAGAAAGAAAGAAAGAAAGAAAGAAAGAAAGAAAGAAAGAAAGATGAAAGAAAGAAAGAAAGAAAGAAAGATGAAAGAAAGAAAGAAAGAAAGAAAGAACGAACGAAAGAAAGAAAGAACGAAAGAAAGAAAGAAAGAAAGAAAGAACGAAAGAACGAAAGAACGAAAGAAAGAAAGAAAGAACGAAAGAACGAAAGAACGAAAGAACGAAAGAACGAAAGAAAGAAAGAAAAACCGAAGAAAGAAAGAAAGAAAGAAAGAAAGAAAGAAAGAAAGAAAGAACGAAAGAACGAAAGAACGAAAGAAAGAAAGAAAGAACGAAAGAAAGAACGAAAGAAAGAAAGAAAAACCGAAGAAAGAAAAACCGAAGAAAGAAGGAACGAAAGAAAGAAAGAAAGAAAGAAAGAAAGAGAGAATGAAAAATGAAGCCTTATCTACATCACTGAGAATGATCTCATAATATTGTAACAAACAGTGATTGGACGAGAGGAAAGAGAATGTCCAAAGGATACCATTGATATATCATGAATATAACGAATTTTTTTCTAATAAGCTAAAGAATATTAACAAAAGAACAGCTGCTGAAAAAAAAAGAAATTATCCTAACTTAAATGCTTTTCTTGACTTTAGCTCTACAAATACTTTCATAGCGTTTTCTGTGTCTTTCATCATCCATTGACAAAATTGCTTAAGACTTTAATCTGTTCTATGTCATGGGCGATTGTTAATACATCTTTATAAGCATTAGTTTACAAAGCCTCTTTCCCATGGCCATTTACATGCATCGTAAGCATTATTCTTAATGCAGCTCACAGATTTGGCATGACAACTTATAACTTATTAATACTGACGAATCTAATGGCTTCTCTCGGAAGCTTTATAACTCTATTAAATAATTCTTTTGCAATATCTAGTTCAGATGGGATTATACGCTCTGTCTGCTTAATAAACAGGTAGTGTACATTTATGAGAGTTTTTAATAAACAGTTATATTTCAACTTTCAATTTGTTCCCTGATAATAAGCTTTAACCAGCTAATTCACGTTACATATTAGCCCGTACATGCCTACAGATCTTTCAAAATAGTTTTTACAAAACAGTATGTATCACATAAATTTCTTGAATTTGATCTTACAAGTTTAAAGTTACATTCGCTTTCGATTAACGTTGCCATATTTGTTAGCATTAACCAGAATGAGCAACAATATGTCCCTAACTTTTATCAAAAAGCCAACCGACCCTTTTTTGAAGTCAACCATTTTTGGTATTAGTTTTCATAGGTTTTGACAGGAAAAAAATAAGGAAGAAACTTTGAATTTTCTCTTCTAAATGTGAAAAGAACTTCTTCGGCGATTTTAGAAAGTCCATAATAACTCCGAATTTTGGGTCTATTTAGATAACACCTCTTTTGAGGCTGGAGACTTTTTGCTTTTAGACCCATTCTAATAAGCCGCCTCTCAATTATCTATTCAACTATACACATCTACTTTGAAAAATACACATGATACTGTAAATTATGTATGATACAATTTAGTCATTAAAATCATTGTCTGTGATATTTCTTCTTTTCAACTTGTCATTACATCTTTTTTCGTAAACATTAAATCATCACACAACTAAGAATATTAGTTGCCCATTGAAGAACAATGCAAATTATGAAGCCAACACAATACATTAATACTGACAGAGAGTGACAAATATCGTAAACACAAAATATTGAATGAGTGACTTATGGCATCTGGCTGATATTTTTAGGTAATTCTCGCTATTGTTAAAAATTTTTCCTATTCTTATGGCTAAAATATAATCCTATAGTTTCATTGCCTGTCTGCATTAATATTTTTGCTGCATATTCCAGTTCTTGCTTTTCGCTTCTCTTCGCTGATACAGTGTAGTATAAAATTTTTATTGTTACTTCTGATGGCATTCCCCGGTATTTTGCTATCCTCTTCAATAAAGCAGTGATGTTTCGGCCACTCAAACAGTGATTTCTTTTTTTGACTCCAACGCTATGAATTGGTGATCCAGCAGTATATTTTCCCCAACTTCAGGCCCATTTTACTTCTGAAACCAGTACTAAAGCTTATTAATAAACATTGACAAGTGAAGTTAAAGATTTAATTACAACTCTTGCCGGTGCAGTTTCCTATTCAGAAATAAAAGTAGGGGTTTTAAAGAAATCATCCAATTCTCTACAAAACCCCTTTGATCAAACATTGCACAATGCAATGTTGGGTGATAAGAAGTCTTCACACTTATTGCACAAATAGGAGTTATTAGTAAATAATTCTCTCGAAGAATCAATTTTGAAACAATTGTTATCTTGCTCGTCACCGAATATGTAGGCCATTCTGACTTAATGCAGTGGATCAATTGGCAAAAATAGAGGATGGGGCCATAAATATTTCTCTTTCAGCATTTTCGAATACCCGAATACCAATATACAGGCTACTTCGTTTATTTCGTGTATCTCCGCTGAACTTGCATATTTTGCAAAATGCCTGACGCAAAAATCTGACCCCTCACTAAGAACTGAACTGTTATTCATCTTCTTTTGTCCATTTGCCACAACCGGATATATACTTCATACGGGAACTTTTCGTCCTTCTAATCTCCATGTGAAATGCGTGTTTAGTTGAAAGAATTCCAAGCTACGCATTATGACCACCAGCTCCAGTGACATGTATGCCCCTTTGTATCTTTAAAATAGTATCTGTCTGATTGGTACTAGCAAGAAATATCACCAAAAAAACGACCTTAAGTCTTTCTTTTTTATGTAACATGACAGGAAAAATCGAAATATGCCCTCGACAAACACAAGCCATTATGTTGTCTTCAAGACCAACGCAATAGAACACTGAATAAACACAAATCTCTCAGTGAACCAAGGAGTTTTTCATCTTTGCTTTTCTTGAATTACCAAACTATGTTGAACACAGCTACCTGAAATTCACAACATACCAGTGATTTCATTTGCAACTACACTTCAATTCGACTAAATATTCTATGGCCCCGGTTCAAGTAGAAGAAAACGTTTGCAACACAACTAGGTATAACCTGTCAAACTGTCCATCATCCCCATCTTCATTTCTGCTCCACACACAAGTATGCAACTACTGCCCGGTCCTTTTTCCACATGTGTTTTTTCCTTCCAACCTCAACATACTGATTCATTTCAGTTTTCCTTCACAGCATGAGCACTATCTTTCTAAAATCACACAGATAAAATACTTTCACAAGACACCGGACCATCACTGTCATTAAAGTATTTTTACACAAAGATTGTTAACAAATTAGCTTGCAACCAAGCATTACAATATATTTTTATATACACATTCATTTCATTTGTTCTTCAACGATTATTGACTGATGCAAATTCAAAAATCATTTTTAATATTTGAACAATATATAACATATTTGACAATCATTTTCCTATTATTTAATTATTCTCTTTTGTTAATTAATATTTGTTCATTTAATTTACATTGCCTGTTTATTGTTATATTCACATTGCATTCGTGGAGGCGCAATGGCCCAGTGGTTAGGGCAGCGGATTCGCGGTCATAGGATCACGGTTTTGATTCCCAGACCGGGCGTTGTGAATGTTTATTGAGCGAAAACACCTAAAGCTCCACGAGGATCCGGCGAACCCTGCTGTACTCTTTCGCCACAACTTTCTCTCACTCTTACTTCCTGTTTCTGTTGTGCCTGTAATTCAAAGGGTCAGCCTTGTCACATTCTGTGTCACGCTGAATATCCCCGAGAACTACGTTAACGGTACACGTGTCTGTGGAGTGCTCAGCCACTTGCACGTTAATTTCACGAGCAGGCTGTTCTGTTGATCGGATCAACTGGAACCCTCGACGTCGTAAGCGACGGAGTGCCAACAACAACAAACACACTGCATTCACTAAAGGCGTAAACGCACAGCTTGGTTTCGTAATTATGTTCGTTTATCTTTCGACAAACGTACAAGAAGAAGATTTTTGTAGCAGATAACTTCCTTAGATCTGATCTTACAACTTCTAGGTTTAAAATTAAATTCGCTTTCGGTTAACGTTACCATATTTGGTAACATTAACCAGTACGAGCTACAATACTTCCCTATCAAAACGGTTGCTGACACTTTTTCCAGCAAACCATTTTTTAGCCTGTTTTAATATGCACTAACCAACAGATTTTTTTTTTTAGTTTTCGTACCTAAATGTGAAAAGAATTTTCCCGACGTTTTTCAGCCTGAATTTCGGGTCCATGAAATTCGAGTCCCTTTAGATAGATTCATTTTTGCGGCTAGAGGTTCTGTTTTTAGGCCCTTAGTTATAAGACGTCTCTCAACTTTCTCGTATCCGTATTTTCACTCACATCTACTTACAAAAATACACATGATTCTGTAAATTTCGTATAATACTAATTAGACTTATTATAAACATTGTTAAAGATATTTCTTCTTTTCATCTTTTTCATTAACACTTTCATCCATAGCATTACTTATATCATTTATATTAGTAAATGATATTAACAGCATTTTTGATGTTATTTTAATAGCTTTTTCAAATTTCATTTTACTACAAAGATTAGGTTTCAAATTTCACTAATGAATTTTGAGTACTCAAATGACTGCTGTATATTATAACATTTCTCATCATCGCAAAATAATTTGGAGAACACTTATATCGATACGAATTATAAGTTAATACTAGCTGGCCCCGTGCCATCAAAAATGACGACTGATTGTAGTATTTTATATGTCAATATGGATGGTAAATCAAATAAATACACTTGTCAATGTTGGTTGTCTTTTTTCGAGATGTGACATTGAACGTCGTTTGTAACTGAATGAACGCTGGTTCACACATACATTCACATACTTCCCTTGTACACGCACACACATACACACATATACTCACACAGAGTTGAAACGCTGTTTGATTTTTCTTTTTTGCGTTGAATGTTCACCATCCCACTTACATTGCACACACACGCACACAACCACACAACCACATGCACACACACACAAACATTCACATACCTCCCTTTTACATACACACACACACATATACTCACAGAGAGTTGAAACGCTCCCACTACCAGTTTGTCATCATCCCCTCCTTCCTTATTCATCTATCACCCCTTCCTTTCTCATTCATATGTTGTGACGGAGAGAAACACAAGAGTATTATTATAGTAGGTGATTCCATTTCAGTAGGTTATTTTCCTATTCCTGAGTTGTGACACACGTACGAGGTGCATTCTAGGCGTTTGGGGACTTTTTAAAGAGAGGCAGTTACAACTGTTCTAGATTATTGTAATGTTAGTATACCATTATTATACATCTAATAAGCTGACCTATCAACTTGTTTATTCCAGATGGAAAGAGATGGCTCTAACAGCACTCTGAAATCACTCTACTAAACAGTGCTTGTCACAACTGACTAACTTGTAAAATGCAGTTAGGATGGTTGGAAGCTCGCTAGACGGAAACTGAAAAAAGCCTGTCGTGTATATATATGTTTATATCTGTGTGTGCACGCGTGTGTGCATGTATGTGTGTTTTTGTGTCTGTGTTTCTCCCCCCATCACCGCTTGACAGCCTGGGTTGGTGTGTTTATGTCCCCGTAACTTAGCGACTCGGCAAAAGAGAACGATAGAGTAGGAAGTAGGCTTTAAAAACAATAAGTCCTGGGATTGACCTGTTCGACTAAAACCCTTCCAGGCGGTGCTCCAGCATGGCCACAGTCAAATGATTGAAACAAGTAAAAGCGCACGGAAAACAATGAGGAAGATAATGCATGCATATACATACATGTGTGTGTGTGTGTGTGTGTGTGTGTGTGTGTGTGTGTGTGTGTGCTTGTGTTGTCCATATATACATACACATTCATGTACGTCTACACACACACACACATAAACACACACACACCCACACACATGCATGTATGTATGTATGTATGTATGTATGTGTAAATATCACGACAGGGTAGAGGGATTGATTTCATTCAAGAGGATCCGTTAAGGATGGAGGAATATCAAAGTGAAGCGCACCACAATTAAAGTTTAGACAGAATCAACCTAAATCGGGCAGTTAAGTACTCCGTTGACGTAGCACTGAAACACATCGATGATGCGAAGTTCACAGCTGGTCGGTAATCTGCAACTTCACGAGAACCCAAAGACGTGTGGTGTATAAACAACAGAAACAGGCGAATAGGTTATCTGGTATTGCTACAATTGTTTCATCGAGATTCATTGTGACGTAAACATGGTACAGTCAGATAAGTTTCGGACAGATAGACGATACAAAGGCAGACAGGAAAAACAACAATTAGAAGGACAGGGGGAGAAAAGGACGGATCATTCGTAGCCTTCTTTCTTCAGTCAAGTTACCAGATGTCCTTACAGTTTCGGGCAGTTACACTTGAGACTGTTCGATCTAGTTCTCCCACCCAAAAAAGTCTAAGCTAAGAGCATTAGTTTATTTTTTCATGCACGCCAGCTCAATCTGATTCGTCCTCAGTCGAAAGACACCTGTTGGTATATTCCTGCTGTTTGTATTTGCAATTGTGTACCATGTTCTCCGTTTTTTGTCTTTGTTGCCGAACACATTCGCTAGCTTTCTTACAAAATATCTAATGCTCATAGCTTAGACGTAGACTAATGACCCGTCCTTTTTCCCTAGCCTTCTAATTGTTGTTTTTTCCTGTCAGTCTTTGTATTGTTTATCTGTCCGAATGTTTTATTATCCTCTATTGTGTTTTTGTTCCATTTTTTATATTTATACACACACACACACACATACATACACACACACACACACACAAATATATGTACGACGGAATTCTTTTAGTTTCAGTCTACCAAATTCACTCAAGGCTTTCGAAGAAAACACTTGCCAAGGTGCCACGCAGTGGGATTGACCCCCGAAACCATGTGACTGCGAAGCAAACTTCTTACCACACGCAGCTATGCCCATAAAGAAAATATCGAATTTCTTTGATTCAAACTTTCGATCACAACTATAAACTATTTGCTAAATGTGCCGTACAGCAAACAATTAGTTTCCGAACAACGGATATCACATTACGGTTTCAATTTCCAGTTGGATGCAATTATTCATTCTACATACTTTTACCAATACTCATGAGAAAGACAGCAATGGCAAATGTCCGGTCCTTTTAAGCAAATCTAGGTCCCTTGTATCTCGGCAAAATGAACCAATAAGAGTTTATGTAAATAGAGCAGTGTTTTTGTACGGAATAATTGTATAAGATATTTAGAGTGTGCATGCGTGCGTACGTTTACACACGTATGAGTGGAGAGAGATACATCTTGGTGGAATATTTTAAAAGACTGCAGATACGAAGAGGGTTGATGTGTTTAGGATGTAGATCCACTTGGAATATAAAATGTTTAGAGCTAATATGTATTTAGAACGCTGCTGCGTTGAGCTAGTATGTTTAATGTTTGTAAGTATTCTCATGTTGCCTCTTTTTATGTCAAACCTCTAACTTAATCGATTAATAAATATAGCTTCGATTAAAACTCAGAAAGCACGTGATCACAGCCAAATCAGAGAAACTAATACATACATATATTCCTTTATTCTTTCATTCTTTCATTCTTTTACTTGTTTCAGTCATTTGACTGTGGCCATGATGGAGCACCGCCTTTAGTCGAACAAATCGAAACCAGGAATTATTCTTTGCAAGCTTAGTGCTTATTCTGTCGGTCCCTTCTGCCGAACCCCTAAGTTACGGGGATGTAAACACATCAACATCGATTGTCAAGTGATGGTGGGGAGACAAATACAAATACGCGAGCACACACACACACACACACACACACACACACACATACATATATATATATATATATATATATATATATATATATATATATATATATATATATATACATATATATATATACATATATATATATATATATATATATATATATATATATATATATATATATATATATATATATATATATACATATATACATATATACATATATACATATATATATATATATATATATATATATATATATATACATATATATATATATACATACATATATACATATATATATACATATATATATACCTATATATACATATATATGTCTGTGTATATACATACATATATATATATGTGTGTGTGTGTGTGTGTGTGTGTCTGTGTCTGTGTCTGTGTATATACATATATAAATACATCACCTCGAATACTGCTGCCCCCTGTGGTCTCCCCATACAAAATAAAACATCTCGAGAAATGAATCACCCTACAGGGCACTCACTAAACGAATTGAAGGCATGACTGATCTCGATTACTGGGACCGGCTTAAAGCCTTGAAACTCTACTCTCCCCAGCGCCGCCGCGAGCGGTACATCATTTGTACGATGTAGAAAATATACCGCCAGCATTACCCAAACGACCTGAACATTAGTTTCAAGGTTCATCCAAGGCTGGGACCACGGGCCATACGTCCCCTGCCCAATTCAGGATCACAACATATAGGTACACTGCGACATAATTTCTTTTCCTCAACAGGCCCTGCCCTGTTTAACATTGTCCCAAAACTGATTAAAGAGGAAAAAGAATCCCATCACCTTTAAAAAGTGTCTGAACAGATTTCTTCAAGGAATACCGGATAAGCCACCCATACCTGGATACAACTCACTCAACAAGAACTCACTACTTGAATGGACCATAAACAAAACTTGACTTAAAAAGGATTTAGATAATCCTATCAGGTGTTGCTATTAAGTTAGACATGGCTTCGACCAATCTTTGGTCGAAACATATCTAAGTTTTTATCTAAGTTTTATATAAATACATACATATATACATAAATAAATACATACATATATATATATATATATATATATATATATATATATATATATATATATGTATATGTATATATGTATATATGTATGTATGTATGTATGTATGTATGTATGTATGTATACTGACTTGGAAAAGGATGCGTGGCGTTCGATCATATAATAATATAAATAATATATAAATATATGCATATATCCATACATATATGTACATACCTACATATATATGTATATATACATGCATTTATGGGTACAGGACACCCAAAAAAAAAACGTTGAACACAATGAGAAACGAAAACAAAAAATAACAGAGAAACAAGACATGCAACATAAAGAGTATACTCCTTCGTCAGTTGTCCCTGTTTCATCTACTCCACGTTTCGAATATATATATATATATATATATATATATATATATGCATGCGAATTTTAGTTAGTTAAGGTATGTTTTGTGATATATTTCAACTTCTAAAGATAAACTTACTGCGGTGACTGTGGAGAAAAGATTCTCTCTAATGGTACCATATAAGAGAAACTTTTACTATAAAAGACCATATTCCGTCCACGCTGACTTCAGTGAGTTTGCCTTTAGAAGTTGGAATATGTCACAAACATATTTTAACTAACCTAAAGCTCGCTTTTGCATCGATACTACGTGTGGCGCTAATGCTGTTGTGTGTGTGTGTGTGTGTGTGTGTGTGTGTGTGCTGTATCTAGGTTTACATAAGCTCCAGTCGTTCTATATTTATGAACGCCATTTTGTGTATATATATTTAGAATGTCAGCATTGACAGTGGTGGTGGTGGTGGTGGTGGTGGTGGTGGTGGTGGAGGCGGCGGTGATGGCGGCTTTGCGGCGGTGGCGGTGACGGTGGCGGTCGTCGTCGTCGTCGTCGTCGTCGTAATGTTGTTGTTGAAGTTGTCATTAATGGTGGTGGCGGTGGCGGTAGCGAAGGTGGTGGTGGTGGCGGCGGCGAAGGTGGTGGTGATGATGGTGCTGATGGTGGCGGTGGCCATTCTGATAATAGCGGGTGAGGCGGGTCTTCTATTTCTATCTGGTAAGGCAGTCATTTAGGTCTCTCTGACTTTCTCGTTTAGACTGAAGTCGTTGCTGTTTAACCCTCGGGTCAGTCCTCTTTGACCATACGTACGATCAAAAGTGATCCAGCCTTGACCATTGCATGTTCATCATTGCATGTTCATCCTTTATTTCGGAAGGCATGGTGTGACTTGAACGAGATTTAGCTGCTATTTCTAGCAAGGCGAATGACGACTCCGGTACTTATTGTTTAATTCAGATAGAAATATTGGGCATAAGAATGAAGCGTGTATGTAAAGTGCGCGCTATATAGTGTTCATTGTGAAATGTGGATACTTTAAACGTGAAATGTATGATATGTAGACTGTACAATTTATGGAACGTGCAATTATTGTGTGTATAATATAGAGACTCTGTATGATGCAGGAATGCAGGATGTATGAAATGTTTGATATATATATGATGTACGATGTATGATGTATATAGTGTGTGGTATACAGACTACATAATATACAAAGAGTATAATGTACAGCATGTTGGATATATAGACTATATAATTTATGGAACGTGTGATGTTTAGGCTTCATTCATATGTAGGGTGTACGATCCATAATAGAGTTATAATGTAGAGAATGCGTGATAGGTAGGTGGTGGCGGTGGCGGCGACACCTGATTGATTTGGAAATTTGTTTTCCCAAATTATTTATATCATACGTATAAATATATATGTGTGTACATATATATATATATATATATATATATATATATATATATATATATATATATATATATATATATGTATATATACATTTATATATATATATATATATATATATATATATATATATATATATATATATATATATATATATATATATATATATATATATATATATATATATATATATATATGTATATATATATATATATATATACATACATATATATATAGTGGTTGATTAGTTAGTGTTATGTAGGCTGGTGGGAAAGAAGTGTTTAACAAAAATAAAGCATGATGATGTGACATTATATAGCTATGCATAGGTATCAATTACACTGTCAACGATTATATTAAGTACACTTAGTAACAGCCAATTCATGCGAATAACAACCGTATCAGTTACTCTTATTGATAACGACTAACACGACTACACTTACAAATAACCATTTCAACTACACTTATAAACAACAAGTGTACAAACTACACTTACAAGCAACGACTATAACAATTACACTTACAGACAACTGTAACAGCTACACTTACAAACAACGACTATAACAATTACACTTACAATCAACTGTAACAGCTACACTTACAAACAACGACTATAGCAATTACACTTACAATCAACTGTAACAGCTACACTTACAAGCAACGACTATAACAATTACACTTACAATCAACTGTAACAGCTACACTTACAAACAACGACTGTAACAATTACACTTACAGACAACTGTAACAGCTACACTTACAAACAACGACTATAACAATTACACTTACATACAACTGTAACAGCTACACTTACAAACAACGACTATAACAATTACACTTACAATCAACTGTAACAGCTACACTTACAAGCAACGACTATAACAATTACACTTACAGGAAACTGTAACAGCTACACTTACAAACAACGACTGTAACAATTACACTTACAGGAAACTGTAACAGCTACACTTACAAACAACGACTGTAACAATTACACTTACAGGAAACTGTAACAGCTACACTTACAAACAACGACTATAACAATTACACTTACAGACAACTGTAACAGCTACACTTACAAACAACGACTATAACAATTACACTTACAGACAACTGTAACAGCTACACTTACAAACAACGACTATAACAATTACACTTACAATCAACTGTAACAGCTACACTTACAAACAACGACTATAACAATTACACTTACAGACAACTGTAACAGCTACACTTACAAACAACGACTATAACAATTACACTTACAATCAACTGTAACAGCTACACTTACAAGCAACGACTATAACAATTACACTTACAGGAAACTGTAACAGCTACACTTACAAACAACGACTATAACAATTACACTTACAGGAAACTGTAACAGCTACACTTACAAACAACGACTGTAACAATTACACTTACAGGAAACTGTAACAGCTACACTTACAAACAACGACTGTAACAATTACACTTACAGACAACTGTAACAGCTACACTTACAAACAACGACTATAACAATTACACTTACAATCAACTGTAACAGCTACACTTACAAGCAACGACTATAACAATTACACTTACAGGAAACTGTAACAGCTACACTTACAAACAACAACTGTAACAATTACACTTACAGGAAACTGTAACAGCTACACTTACAAACAACGACTGTAACAATTACACTTACAGGAAACTGTAACAGCTACACTTACAAACAACGACTATAACAATTACACTTACAGGAAACTGTAACAGCTACACTTACAAACAACGACTATAACAATTACACTTACAGGAAACTGTAACAGCTACACTTACAAACAACGACTATAACAATTACACTTACAGGAAACTGTAACAGCTACACTTACAAACAACGACTATAACAATTACACTTACAGGAAACTGTAACAGCTACACTTACAAACAACGACTGTAACAATTACACTTACAGACAACTGTAACAGCTACAGTTAGAAACAACACTTGTAACAATTACATTTTGAACAACAGCTACACTTGCAAACAATAGCTGTATCAATTACACTTACTAATATCACCTATATCAGCTACACTTACGAATTACTATGTCACCTACATTTATTAAAAGCAACTATGTCGAATATATTCTATAACAACTATGTAAATTACTTATTAACTACCGTAGTATACTTATAACATTTATATCATCTACACTTGCTAATATATAGCTATATTAACAACATTACTTGTTGTTGTTGGCACTCCGTCGCTTACGACGTCGAGGGTTCCAGTCGATCCGATCAACGGAACATCCTGCTCGTGAAATTAATGTCCAAGTGGCTGAGCACTCCACAGACACGTGTACCCTTAACGTAGTTCTCGGGGATATTCAGCGTGACACGATGTGACAAGGCTGACCCTTTGAATTACAGGTACAACAGAAACAGGAAGACAGAGCGAGAGAAAGTTGTGGTGGAAGAGTACAGCAGGGTTCGCCACCATCCCCCTGGCGGAGCCTCGTGGAGCCTTAGGTGTTTTCGCTCAATAAACACTCACAACGCCCGGTCTGGGAATCGAAACGCCGATCCTATGACCACAAATCCGCTACCCTAACCACTGGGCCATTGCGCCTCCACACTACATTACTAACAACAACTAAATCAACAAGACTTACAAATAACAACTTCACTTATTGACACCAATTGCATCAAATTCACTAATAATTACGATAGCAACTGATCTTACACACAGTAAGTGTATCACCTACATTTACTGATAAGAACGCATCAGTAACTTTTACTAACAACAAATCTATCAACAACACTTTCTAATAGCTAACATTCTTTTCTACTCAAGGCACAAGGCCCGAAATTTTGGGGCAGGGGGCCAGTCGATTAGATCAACCTCAGTACGCGACTGGTACTTAATTTATCGACTCTGAAAGGATGAAAGGCAAAGTCGACCTCGGCGGAATTTGAACTCAAAACGTAAAGACAGACGAAATACCGCAAAGCATTTCGCTCGGCGTGCTAACGTTTCTTATTTTTTTATTGCCCATAAGGGGCTAAACATAGAGGGGACAAACAAGGACAGACAAAAGATTAAGTCGATTACATCGACCTCAGTGCTTAACTGGTACTTAATTTATCGACCCCGAAAGGATGAAAGGCAAAGTCGACCTCGGTGGAATTTGAACTCAGAACGTAACGGCAGACAGACGAAATACCGCAATGCATTTCGCCCGGTGTGATAACGTCTCTGCCAGCTCGCCGCCTTTTTTATAATTCATATTAACTACACTTATTAGTAATAATATATTAACCCAGCTTACAATCAACGAGTATCTTTTGTCTTTTACTTGTTTTGTTCATTAGAGTGCGGCCATACTGGGGCACCGACTTGAAGAATCTGTTCTTTTTTTAGTTTGGTACATATTATATCGGTCTTTTTTGCCGAACCACTAGTTTACGGTGATGCAAACACACCAACACCGGTTGTCAAGTAGTGGTGGACGAACACAGACGCAAAGATACACGCACATAGATACATACATATATATACATATGTATATATATGTGTGTGCATATATATATACTGGTAGATAGATAGATAGAAAGATAGATAGATAGATAGATAGATAGATAGATAGATAGATAGATAGATAGATAGATAGACGATGGGTTTCTTTCAGTTTCCGTCTACCAAATCCACTCAAAAGGCTTTGGTCGGCCCGAGGCTACAGTTGAAGTTTCTGGCCGAGGGTGCTAGACAGAGGAACTGAACCCGGAATCATGTGGTTGGGAAGCAAACTTCTTACCACACACACACACACACACACACACACACACACACACACACACGCCTGCGCCCATATCAACTATACTTACTACTAACAATAACCAAATCAATTCCGCTTATTAATAGCAATTATACGACTTAATAACAACTTTAACAATTAGTCACTAATAAAAAAAGTCTATCAACTACACTTACAATACCTGTATCAATTGTACGAACTACACTTATCAGTACGAACTACACTTATAACAAATACACTTACAACAAAGGTCATCACAGTAGATCAACACAAAGAAATAACAATAATAATTACTACAAATAAAATGGAATACATGTGGACGTTTAACGTGCTAGAAACAGCAGCTAAATTTTTCTCGGATCAAACGTTTGTTATATCAATAAAATTACACATGGTTCAGAATTACATGATGCATTGACTGAAATAATAAATACAGACAGTATGGTCCTGGTTGGAAGGTCTTCGGTCCTAGTTCCGCCTTTATGTACTTGGGATTAACAACATTCCCACAATATCAACGCTAGAAAATATTTACATAGATGGCCATAGTTGGACTAACTTCGATCGTGGATTTGTTCGGTTATGGCCGACATAGGTTAAACACCATCAACAACAATATCAACAACAATATCAACAACGCCAACAATAGTAACAACAACAGCAACAATAAGGATGCTACCATTCAAAGAACATAAATATTTCTTAACTAGAAAATTCTTTTATATGATGAAAAAACGAGAAGGGCGAACTTACCTGTTTCCCTGGAATGATTTATCACAACAGTAGAAACATAACTTAACTATACGTGTGTGTGTGTGTGTGTGTGTGTGTGTGTATGAGTATGTATGTGTAGGTGTGTGTGTGTGTGTAACTGTGTGTGTGTGTGTAACTGTGTGTGTGTGTAACTGTGTGTGTGTGTAACTGTGTGTGGGTGTGCGGGCGTGTGTGTAATATACAATGTGTAGTTTGTTGATATCAGATCAGAAAAATCAATATGTGTTAAAAACTTATATTCACCATATGTATATATAAATGTATGTATGCATGTATGTATGTCTATATATATATATATATATTTGTATATAAATATATGTATTTATATTTGCATTATATATAAGTATATATATATATATATATGTGTGTGTGTGTGTGTGTATGTGTGTATGTGTGTACCTGCATATGTATATATATGTGTGTGTGTGTGTGTGTATCTATATATGTATATATGTATATATATATATATATATATATCTGTGTTCGTATCTGTATATTTATATATATATATATATATATATATATATATATATATATCTTGTGTGTATCTGTATATGTATATATATATATATGTGTGTGTGTGTGTGTATCTGTATATATATATATATATATATATATATATATATATATATATGTGTGTGTGTGTGTGTGTGTGTACGTATGTATATGTAAGTATGTGTATATGTACGTGTGTATATCAATGGTATGGTTTATATGGGTGTATGTTTTGTGAATGTTGATTAATAGTTCTGTGAATATGTGTTCGGTATATAGTGGTGATAGATGTGGTGGTGGTAGTGGAGGTGGTGCTGGTAGTGTTGTTATTGGTGGTGGTGGTGGTGGTGGTGGTGGTGGCAATGGCAGTGAGTGCTGATGGTGGTGGTGGTGGCGGCGGCGGCGGCGGTGGTAGTCAAGATGATAGCAATGTTTCCTTAAACAGTTTTCTCCCTGGTAATGTGAAACAGTCGTTATTCAATTGTAACAATGGTGATAGTAGTAGCGGTCACGACGGCGGTGGTATTGGTGCCGGTGGTAGTGGTAGTGGTAGTGGTGATAGTGGAGGTGGTGGTAGCGACGGGGGTGGTGATAGTGGTGGTCGTGGTGGTGCTGGTGGTGTTGGTGGTAGTGGTGCTGGTGGTAGTGGTGCTGGTGGTGGTTCTGGTGGTGGTGCTGGTGGTGGTGCTGGTGGTGCTGCTGTGGTGGTGGTAGTGGTGGTGCCGGTGGTAGTGGTAGTGGTAGTGATGATAGTGGAGGTGGTGGTAGCGACGGGGGTGGTGATACTGGTGGTCGTGGTGGTGCTGGTGGTGTTGGTGGTAGTGGTGCTGGCGGTAGTGGTGCTGGTGGTAGTGGTGCTGGTGGTGGTGCTGGTGGTGGTAGTGGTGGTGCCGGTGGTAGTGGTAGTGGTAGTGGTAGTGGTGGTTGTGGTGATAGTAGAGGTGGTGGTAAAGACGGGCGGGGTGATAGTGGTAGTGGTGGTAGTGGTGGTAGTGGTGGTAGTGGTGGTAGCGATGGTGGTGATGGTTGTGGTGGCGATAGCGGAGGGGGTTGTCCTTAAGGACGGCGAGATGGTTGTGGTGATAGTAGAGACAGCGTCGTTAAGGGGTGTGGTAGTGGGTTGGGGGTAGCGGTGTGTTATAAGAGGAACTTATGAGGATTGTGGTGGTGGTGGTGGTGGTGGTGGTGGTGGTGGTGGTGGTGGTGGTGGTGGTGGTGGGCGGTGGTGGTGGTGGGTGGTGGTGGTGGTGGTGGTGGTGGGTGGAAGAAACGAATCACCTGATGGTGATGATGGTTGTGTTGATGGCAGCGGTTGTAGTTTGTAGGTGGTTGTGGTTTGGGAGATAATGGATGTGACGACGGTGAATGGATGCGGTGGTCACAGTTGTAGTAGTGCAGCCGATGGTGATGAAGAGGATGAGGATGCTGGTGGCGGTGATTTTTTTTT
>NC_142950.1:25520923-25530923 GCF_046866305.1 Octopus bimaculoides | reverse complement strand
AGAACTTACTGGTGCAGATTGAGAGGAATCTACGAGAGAAAACTCTCCTGGACGAAACAGGTCACACTAACATTGAAATTCCGAATAATTGAAGTTTCATTTCTAAAGAGAAGAGGAATATTTCTTGCCGTTTCCATTATTGAACAGTCCCTTTTAAATTCATACGACATGCAGTGTCGGATATGGTTCTGATCAAAAGTCATTTTAAAAGGGTTAAATCGATACAAATTTAACGACTATCGTATGAAGTAGTCGGCAAAGAATGAATATTACAATGTCAAAATTAATGCTTATTTTACCGTTGCTACCGAAAAACTCCTTGCAACGACAACGTGTCAGTCCAACCTAATATACACTCATACACACACATTCACACACACACACACACACACACACACACACATATATATATATATATATATATATATATATATATATATATATATATGCATGTGTGTGTGTATACACTCGTATCTATCTATCTGTCTATATAAATATATACTTTATTAAAAAGCAGCAAAAATACACAAAAACTGTTAGAATTCTAAACAAAACTGTCCGACGAACGGGAACGTGAAACTCTGAGTCACAGTTTTCGTGATATGTTTGCTGCTCTTTAATAAAGCAAATTACTCTACCTCTGGTATTCGAGTGCTATTTTTTCCACTTTATTTCACATTTATGTGCATACTCTGGTGTACATATATATATATATATACATATATATATATATATATATATATATATATATATATATATATATATATATATATATATATATATATATATATATATACATAATCCTGTCTCCTCTCATCACACACTACCAACTTTTGGATTCTACCTTCTTTCCTTCTGGATCTGGACTGTTTGATTCTGAACTTTATACCCTCCGGCTGCACCTCTCCTACCCACGGATTTACACTGGACCCATCTTCTGATTGGAAATCGCTTCAATATACCACGACGTCTAAAAAACTTTTGAACTTTTCCACTTTTGTAAACCTCCTTTATCATCCTTTTTTACCTTACTTTCCTTCACCTACCGTCTCTTCGTACTCTGGATGTTCCTAATCTGTCTTCTCTAATCTGCACCTATTACTTTGTATTCTTCTCCCTCACTTTCTTTTCTCCTCTCGTTTCTTCTCTCCCTGTCACCCCATTTCTCCCTATTGTCCCATCTTCCTTTTTGCTTTGTTTTTTTCTCCCACCTCGCATATATTTTCTTCTCACAACCCCTTTTTCGTTTTTTCTCCTCATGCCTTTATTTTTTTTCCCCCACACCTGTTAAAAAAGTTTTTTTTCCAGTTTTTTTCCCCCCCTTTTTTTCTTCTTTTTTTTCCTTTTTTTTCCACGTCCAATTTTCTCATCACGCTTGTTTTTTTTCCACCACACCTTTTGTAATTCTCCTTCCCACGTCTAATTTTCTTTTCTCTCTCGTTCCATCATGCCTGACTACAAATCTTTCCAACTCACTCTCCACAACCGCCTAAAACTATACCTCCGCACACTTCCCTCTCTATACTTTCAACCCACTATACGACTCTCCTTACTCATATTCAAGAAGACTCGTTTCTCTAGTCATATTACGTTTCTCAGTCGCTGCTTACATCACCGCCTCATCCCTAAGGGTTTCCGCCTCCATTTCCACCCCACTCTCCACTCCTCTACCACCATTCTACCCATACTCCGCACCACATCCTACCGCCTTATGCGGGCCACCATTCGCTCCAATCTCTCTAAAATCCACACTATCGACCGCCTTCTTCCTCCAGCCTTTTCCATATTTTTCTCCTCTCTGTCACCCTCCCATGCTCACAATACATTGCGCTTTATCATTCAACTTAATCATCTCTTTCATACATTTCTTACCGACACTAAGCTCCGCAAACTTCACTCACTCCTCCATTCCTCTACACCCGATGCCACTACCCCAACCCCTCCACCACCCTTCTCCCTCCCTGATGTGCATTCCCCACCCACACCCAACCACCCTGCCTCTCCCACACACACTCCACCCCCTCCCTCCCAGCCCTCCACCATCCCGACCGCCCCTCCTAACCCTACTTCATCCCCTCCTACTTCTATTCCACCCACCCCCTCTCCACTTCAGCCTGTCGTTACCATTCCCCCAGATCTTCCTCTCTCTGAGGCGGAGCGCTCCGTCCTCAATAGGGGTCTGCGCTTCATCCCACTCACTCCATCCTGCAAGGAATTTCAAACCCGTGCTGATGTCCACAGCTTTGTGCGCCGCGTTAGGTTGGGTGCGCTTTTCCATAACACACCACCCGCACCCAACGAGGACTGCTTCACTGACCTGGGCCGACGACCATCCCAGTGGACGCCTGCTCCTGGCCAGTTCCAGGCAGTTGATCTTTTCGCGGGCGCCTGCCAACGCGCTGTGGGCCGGTTTAACTTTTCCAGGCGTCCATCTCGACTCAACATCTCCCCAGCCGAACTCTCGGCCCTTCGATCCCTCCGACGCCGCACGGACATCATCATAAAACCGGCTGATAAGGGTGGAGCCGTGGTAGTATGGCGCGCGGACCTCTACGAGGCCGAAGCTCTCCGTCAACTTCGAGATACCTCATTCTACCGCCCTCTGCCCTCCGACCCCACGCCCAGCTACCAACAGACTGTGTCCTCCACTATCCATGACCTCATCCTCTCCTCCCGTCTCCCCGCCACCGCCTCCAACCTTATTGTTCGCACCCCACGCACCCCCACCATTTACTTCCTCCCCAAGATCCATAAACCGAACAACCCTGGCCGCCCCATCGTCTCCGCCTGCAACTGCCCCACCGAGCTTATCTCAAAATACCTAGACCGTGTCCTCGCCCCCCTAGTGGCTTCTCTCCCTTCCCACATTCATGACACTAACCACGCGCTTCGTCTATTCAACTCTTTCTCTTTCCCTCCCGGCCCTTCTAAGCTTCTCTTCACTCTAGACATCCAGAGCCTCTATACAGTGATCCCCCACGACGAGGGGCTGTGTGCCCTGAAGTTTTTTCTAGACCAACGCCCCAACCCACAACCCGACACCTCCACACTCATTCGTCTGGCCGAACTTGTCCTATCTCTCAACTGCTTCTCGTTCGCGGGAGATATCTACCAGCAGGTCTCGGGAGTGGCCATGGGGACGAGAATGGGCCCCAACTACGCGAACCTCTTCGTTGGTTATGTTGAGGCCCAAATATTCTCCAGTTTCACTGGTCCCACTCCCGAACTATACGGTCGGTATATCGACGACTGTATCGGTGCCACCTCTCTCTCCCGTGAACATCTTGACTCGTTCCTCTCTTTCGTTCAATCTTTCCATCCTGCCCTCCACTTCTCCTGTACTGTCTCTGACACCTCTGTCCCCTTTCTCGACATTTCGGTCAGCATCCTCCACTCCGCCCTTAGCACCTCCATCCACTACAAACACACAGACTCACACTCCTATCTCAACTTCTCCTCCTCCCACCCTAGACACACAAAACTTTCCATCCCCTATTCCCAATTCCTCCGTCTACGCAGACTTTGTAGCGACAGCCATGACTTTGAGACTCAGTCTCAACTCATGGCTCACCACTTTAGCCTGCGTGGATATCCACCCACCACCATCCACACCGCCCTTGCCAGAGCACGTTCTGTGGACCGTGCATCTGCTCTCTCAACCCGAACCCGCCCTGCCGTTTCCCGCCTCCCTTTTCCCCTCACCTACCATCCCACCACCCTACCCCTCCAACGCTCCATTCTCCGAGCTTTTCGGCGCCTCCAGTCCGACCCCTCCACCTCCCACATCTTCCCTAATCGACCCCTCCCCTCCTTCAAACGAGCCCACAACCTACGGGACCTCTTGGTCCACAGCTTTTTCCCCAACCCAACCTCCCAACCTGGCTCGTTCCCCTGCTCCCGCCCACGCTGCCGCACTTGCCCTTACCTCTCCAACACCACCCTCCTCACCAGCACCCATCACCGACCCTATCGCATCACCGACTCCTTCACCTGCACGTCTACCAACATCATATATTGCCTCTCCTGCTCTCTCTGCCAATCCCTGTACATCGGACAAACGGGGCGGCGCCTGGCCGACCGATTCGCGGAACACCTCCGAGATATCAACGTCGGCAATGACACCCCGGTGTCACGCCACTTCCGTTCTGCCGGCCACTCCTTGCGGCAACACCTGTCGGTGTTTGGACTGTCCATGCACAGGGGCCATCCGGACTCCCGTTTGCGCCGTGAACAGGGATTAATCTTCTATCTTCGCTCCTTTGCGCCACATGGGCTCAACTCCCCTCCACTCTTCATCTAACCCCCTCCTCCTGTCTCTCTCCCCCACCCCCCCTCCTACCACCCATCTCTCCCCTCCCCCACCTCCTGCTCCGACTCCTACTTCTTTGTACGTCTCTTCACCTCTCTTCATACTTCTCTCCACTCCCACTTCTCTTCACCCCTACTCTTTCTCTCCTCTCTCTTACTCTCTCTCACTCTCTTCTCTCGTACTCCCCCCTCTCTCACTCTTACTCTCTACACTCTTACTCTCCTACTCTTTCACTCCTCTTTCTCTCCTCTCTCTTACTCTCTCTCACTCTCTTCTCTCGTACTCCCCCTCCCCCTCTCCCGTACTCCCCCCTCTCTCACCCGTACTCCCCCCTCTCTCACTCTTACTCTCTACACTCTTACTCTCCTACTCTCTACACTCTTACTCTCTTACTCTCTCACCCTTACTCTCTCACTCTCTTCCCCTCTCTCTCACTCTCTTTCTCACCCTTACTCTCTCACTCTCTTCCCCTCTCTCTCACTCTCTTTCTCTTCCTTTCTTCTTCCCCCCCATACCCCTCTTCCCTCTCTCTCACTCTCTTTCTCTTCCTCTCTTTCTCTTCCTCTCTTTCTCCCCCCATACCCACCTTCCCCTCTTTCTCCCCCCATACCCACCTTCCCCCTCTCTCAATCCCCCTTCCCTCTCTTATACCCACCCTCTCTCCTCTCTTCCTCTCCCCTCCCATACCCATCTTCCCCCTCTCTTACATCGACCTTCCCCTTCTCCCTCCTCGTCAACACTCCCTCATAAGCTCATCCCACCACACCCCAACACACTCCTACTCTACCTTCCCACTCCACCCCATCCAATTCCTTACACCCACCACCCACCCCTACCCAAATACCCCACCCTACCCACATACCCCTACCTCTACCCCACACTCCACCCATGCCTTCCCCACCTCCCAACACCCTCACATCACACCACACCAATACCCTTGCATCACACCACGCACACCACACCAATACCCTCGCATCACACCACGCACACACTACAACTGACCAACTACTTTCTCCCTTTCTCCCTTCCCCCATTTTCACACTACATACGTCAAGATCACCAGCAGTCTACCTCCCACACACAGCCCCTCGTTCCCGATCACCGTTCGTTATCTCCCCCTTTCTTAGCTCTCCTGAAATAAGAATTTCTAACTTCCGGTCAGTCAGCCATTGTTATGATCGGCCATTATTATGATTGACCGTTGACTGAACACTATTCAATTTTTTTTCTCCGTGTTTTTCTCCTTGTCTCCGTATTCTTTCTGTTGAAGAGCGTAGCTCGAAACGTCAAAGACTTTCCGTATTCCCGAGCGTCATACTAATATATACTTTTGTTATTTACACCACCTGTCCTCGTCTGTTGTTATTTTTTGTATAATCTCCCATATATATATATATATATATATATATACATACATATATATATATATATATATATATATATATATATGTATATATATAAAAACATACATACATACATACATGCATACATACATACATGCATACATACATACATGCATACATGCATACACACGCACGCACGCACGCATACACGCACGCACGCACGCACACACACACACACACACACACACACACACACACACACACACACACACACACACATATATATCTATATATATGTATGTATATCCCAAAACATGGAACAAGAGTGCAACATACGACAATAAAACATCCGGACAGATAAATTATGCAAAGACGGACAACAAAAAGCAAGGAGTGGTCATTCGCAGCCTTCTCTCATCAGTCAAGCATCCAGATCATCCTTACAGTTTCGGACGGTTCCTCTTAAGAGTGTTCAAATCTGATTGGCCCCAAAAATCTAAGCTAGAAGCATTAAATTTTGGAGGAGAAACTAAGCGAATGGTACAACAAAGAGAAAAAAGCAGATAAAATGTTACACAGTTACAAATACAAACAGCAAGAAAATAACAACAGGTGTCTTTCGACTAATAGAGATGGACCAAGTTGAGCTGGCGTGTGTAGAGTGAAAGCCTTGAGGCAGGAACATAGGAGAAAAACATAAGAGATGAAAGTCATGAGACAGGAATATAAGAGATTTCTTCGCTGCCCGGCAGTCGAACCAAGAAAGAAAGATCATGCTTGATATGTATATATATATATATATATATATATATATATATATATATATATATATATATATATATATATATATATATATATATATAATATATATATATATATATGTGTGTGTGTGTGTGTGTGTGTGTGTTCATATATAGTGAAAGAGATCGAGAAAAAAATTCACATATTGTAGTGAAAAATATATAAAAGCAAGGAAAATGCACAGAAATTGCGTGCGTACGTGCGTGCGTTTTTGTGTATGTGCGTGTGTGTGTGTGCGTGCGTGTGTGTGCGTGTGTGTGCGTCTGTGTGTGTGTGTGTGTGTTTTATGAAATGAAATATTTACATAGTTTCATTTATGCTGACCACGCTAAGTAGTTAATGATAATGTTACAATTTCATGATATCATAGATTTCAATCCACGTTAAGAGGAGGAAGAACACTTTGTAAATGAATCAGGAGGCAAATACATACAAGCACACGCATCATACACACACACACACACACACACACACACACACACACAAGCTGATGCACGCACGCACACATACACACACATCAATACCTTAAACTAAAGTGTTATTTTGCTCCCAGAAACTTCATTATTGGAGGAAAGCAAAGCATAGCATTAATTTTAATGTGGATTTTATCTTATGAAATAGCTGATTTTAATTATTATTAATATTATTATGTAGCTAAGGCAGCGTGCTGACAGAGAAGTTAGCACGCAGGGCGAAATGCTTAGCGGTATTTCGTCCGTCGCTTCATTCTGAGCTCAAATTCCGCCGAAGTCAACTTTATTTTTCATCCTTTCGGGGTCGATAAATTAAGTATCAGTTGAGTAGTGAGGGTCGATGTATTTGACTATCCCCCTCCCCAAAATTTCAGGCCTTGTGCCTATAACAGAAAGGATTATATAGCTTAAATGCAGTGAGTTGGCAGAGTTGGCAGCATGTTGGGTAAATGGTTAGCGACATTTCGTTCGTCTTTACGTTCTGAGTTCAAATGCTACCGAGCTCGACTTTGCTTTTTGTTCTTTTGGGATCGATGAAATAAGTACCAGTTGAGTACTGGGGATCGATATAAACTACTTAGCCCCTTCCCTCAAAGTTGCTGGCCTTGTGTCAAAAATTAAAAGCAATATCATCATATAACTATTTAAATTACAATAATCATACACGGCCCCCAACACGCGTGTAGAATAAACTCCTTTCAACAAAATTACATGTAATTCAATACAAAAATATATACTTCATTTAGAAAAACATAACTCAATCAAAATAATATCGAATCTAATCAGACTTCTACACATTACACATTTAATAAAGAAAAATATTTGGAACAAAATTTTATGTAATTCAATAAGAAATATATATATAATTCAATAATCAATACACACACATACACACATATATATTTATATTTGTGTATGTGTGTGTGTGTGTGTGTGTGTGTGTGTGTGTGTGTGTGTGTGTGTGTATAATTCAATATGAAATATATGTACGTGTATAGTATTTACATTATTTACATTTGAGGGAGATTTGTCCTCATTTTATGTGCTGCCTCTTTTAGTTTTCGCATTTCCCAGTGGTGTTCTCTGTCTATTATTTTAACTTCATTTCACAGAGGGAGGTGGTCTCCGTTTTTCCATACATGATCAGCTATACCCGATTTATCAATATCTCCTCATGTCACAGCTTTGCGATGTTCCTCTATCCTTATTTTGAGAGGGCACCATGTCTAGCCTTTGTATAACCTACCACAGCTGCATGGGATGGAGTACATGCAGTCTTTGGTCATATTCTCTTCTATTGGTGGTTTTACTCGAAGGAGATATTTGCGAAGTGTTGTATTACTCTTGAATACTGTCCTGACGTCATATGGGCCCCCATATCTTTTGTATCTTTTCGGAGAGGCTTTTCACATAGGGTAGACAGACTGTGGTCAGTTTATGGGTTTCATCCCTTCCTTTCTTCATAATTGGAGTGGGTAGTATGTTTTTGGGGTAGTTGTTGCTTAATAGATTGTTACTTAGCTTGATCATTTCTTCGTGGTGTGTATCAGGATCGCTACTTATATTCATTGCTCGATGTTTTAGGCACTGAGCAATCCCTCTCTTTACACTACATGGATGGTGGGAATTGAAGTTGAGGTACCGTCCAGTGAAGGTTAGCTTGCGGTATACAGATGTCCTAGATCCATACTTGGTGCGTGTTATCAATACGTCCAGGAATGCTAGCTGATTGTCTTTTTTCCTTTCCCATTGTGAACTGTATGGATGGTTTTATTGAGTTCACATGATCTAACAATACTTGGACATCTTCCTGGTAGGGCCAGAGTATAAAGGTGTCATCTACATATTGCAACAATAGGGTTGGTTTTAGTGGTGTTGATATATATATATATATATATATGTATATATATGTATATATACATATATATATATATATATATATATATATATATATATATATATATATATATATATATATATATATATATATATATATATCGTATGCATGTGTATGGTGTATGTATATATATGTGTGTGTGTGTGTCTGTCTGTGTTTGTAATTGCGCTTGTGATTCTGTTTTGGCATATTTTTCATAAAACAAGGTATCACGTGTTCACAAGTTTCCCATCTTCCTACGAACTTCTCATTCTTCAACATTTTTTTCTTATTATTTTTCTTTTTCTTTTTTTTTTTTGCTCCATTTATTATCATTAGATTAACCTCAAACGGTATTGGTTTTTTTACTTACATGACCTGATCAGATAACAAGGGAATTTAATTATATTGTTTTTTTCTAAATACAGTACTTTAAAAGTTTCGAAATTGCTACGGTACAAGTACGAGAGCGAAAACAAAGCAATTGTGACTGACTGATAGTTTTCTTTAGCAGGTGCTAACAAATCAAAAAGTTGTTGTTTGTCGTTTGTTTCTTTTTTTGTTTGTTTTTTGTAACGAGTTTCAAATTTATCGGACATGCAGAGAATGCTCTTTCAATACAAGTACACACACACACACACACACACACACACACACACACACACACACACGCTCACATACATACATACATACATATATGCATACATGCATACATACATACATACATACATACATACATACATACATACATAATACACATAAATATAACAGGGTGCTGAAAAGTACCTGGCTTTGAGGAAAAGAAAATCCTGCAGGAGTAGTTTATTATTACTAACTAGCAACAGTGACATCAACTCCCTCTAACTACATTGTCATGTCGTTAAAGGGAGACAATGCATACCGTACTGAACCAGTTTTTGACTAAATATTTTCTTGAAATCAAACGAAATCCATATCGACATTACTTGCATCGAAAACTGATTTGAACTTCTCAATAAATCTGTTTCCTTCTGCTTCGCTTTTAACGTCAGTTAGTCATAATATAAATCTAATAAAATGAAAGTACTAAAATTTCTTATTGTAGCATGCTTATAAATGTGTATTCAAAGGTATTCGTCTGACCTGAGGGATACTAATCGGCTGCTGGTGTATTTGCATTCGTTCTAATCATGAATTTCTAGTTTGGCCTATATATATA
>NC_142950.1:25503423-25515923 GCF_046866305.1 Octopus bimaculoides | reverse complement strand
CTTATCAACTCTTATTTTATGCTTCTCTTCAAGTTCATAGCTATCCTAATTTTGTTGTTGATTTCATGGTCACAAACTTGAGCAAGACAATTACTGGTCTCTTTCCTCTGAAACAGATGTAGTTTCAGTGTTACAAAACGGGCCTCATTGAACATCAAAACTAATTTGAGGCAACGGCCACCATCCTTGCTTGCCTACATCCCCATTGATGTTGACACTTCTTGTAACACTGAGCAGCTTGCGAGTTCGAACATTTAACTCATTGGGCTTTTGTTGTGACCAGTTCAAAAGGCCAAATGCAAGCGTATGTATGTATGTCCAGCTCTCCAAACAACGTATGCATTTGCACAAAAAAATCTAGTCTACATCATTGGATGGAAACAAAGTCGCACTTGTTACATCAGAGGTTTCTTTCTCCTAGGGAGATGCCTAAACAAAAACTCGGGATTCTCTCACTCCTAGCCATTGGATGACCGCTGAATCTACAGAGTCCATCTGTCCTTTTATAGAATGAAAGCATGTGTCAGAGTAGGAGGTAAACTTTCTAAATCCCTGCTGCAAGAGGCACCCATAGTTACCACATCTGTGCGAAAGAGTGTCGATCCTTAGCAGGACCGAAAGGCCAATCTTCACTGCTAAACCTTAAAAGAACGATGAAGCAATAGCATTGTTCGAAATCGAATTGACGCCATCACGTGTGTGTGTGTGTTTTGTGCGCGTGTGTGGTGGTGTTCGCACGCGCGTGTGTGTGTATTTATGTATGTATACATATTGTATGTATACATATGTATGTATACATATTGAAGTTAGCATAGTACGAGATTACCTGCCTTGCTCGTTAACAGGAAGTGAACGAGGTTACCTGTCTCGTACTATGCTAACTTCCTCTATATATATTTGGTTATCCATTCCAACGTTATTTCACTTCTGCCAAACGGTCGTTGACAAACGTTTATCTCGCCACCTTCGGAAAATATAGGGTAAGTTCTCACCCTTCATTATATTATAGGTATACATAACAATATATACAGGCATGCATGTATGTATCTATGTCTCTTTACAGCAGGTTTCCGCAGAATTTACGCAATTTAACTTGCAAGCAATGATCGATCCGCGGCTATAACCGAAGACACCTGTCTAAGGTGCCAAGCAGTTTAAACCGAATCGGAAAACACGTAGTTGTGAAGTAAACTTCTTTACCGCATAACCATGAACATGAATTATATGTAAAGTAATTTCCGTCTTTTCCTCTGAATATGAGACTGTATCACAAAGTAATGAATCAATACTGAGTTAAAGTAGATTATTATGGGAAATAACATACAAAAATTCAATTTTTCAATTATTATAAGTGGTTCGTGAAGTGTTGAAATTGTGGCCAAACACTCACCAGTGTCTCATTGCTGGTTCTACGTAGCCAAGACTATTTTTAATTGAGCTTATCGATTTAGCTGTAAATAGTTGAATTCTCAAAGTTTCTCTTTGTATTTGCCTGATCAGAGATGAAAGCTCTCGCAGCAATCTGCTGTCTTCTAAATATATTTTTCGTGCGTACTATTCCAGCTTCAATCAAGTCAAACTGAGAATTCCAATTGTGTTTCAAGATAGTTTTACTGCTTTGGTGAACAATTATAATGCTTAACCTAAAACAATTCTGTATATCTTCCTACTGGAGACAGGAATGTAGAAGTTCTATGTGGAACTTGATGGAGAACAATGATGACTACACTTCACTCACAAAAGATATTACAACTAAGAAGTTACAATCTGGAGAAATTGTTCCATACAATCAGATACTTCCAATGATCACATTTAACCAGATGTCTCAGGGCTTACATCGCTACTCATCAACGAGACAGACTTTACCTGGATGACTATCTGAAACCGGAGAAGTTTTCTAAGATGGTTTAATCCTAACTACCCATCACAGTATTCCTATCAGATAACCTGATGGTCGAACTGGCATGGTCTCTAAAAAAAAGATATAACCGATCTAGAAGATCGAACTCTGTGGGGAAACTAATCAAACTGTGCTTCTATTGGTGATTGTCTTTATGTTGGCTTATTAATGACTCTGATCCGAATAAAGTCTGAATTCGTTGATAGATGTTTTACCGAGTATTGCCACACTAACATTCTTGCAACTCTGGCTCAATAAGTATATGAGAGGTATAAGTTCGATGTTGATCCTGTTAATGAAGAGGGGATTGCAGCGCCATCACTCGAAATTCCTCGCTACTGAACAAGGATACGAGAAGCACTAAAAAGACTAAATCATTTAGACTTCACTGATTGCTTTGAATTGTATTTTCCGGGCTGGATACATTAAAGTGTACTTTAGTTAAACGTTGCCAGCGCCAAATATTTATAATAAATATGGACGTCTATACTTGTGCTTCGTATACTGAAGATAAATGTATTAGCTCAATAAAATTATTGACTCTCATCTAATAATCCTTTTTATAACACTTAGTAATTCATTTTGAATGTCAATCATACGCATGTATTTATTTCGATTTTACCTGCTGATCACATTTGATACTTATTTTTTGTTTCGTTTTTTTTTTTCTTAAGTTACTGGACTACCGATTTACAAATTAGTTATTTCATTAATTATCTAAATTATCGATAATAAAACTGAAGTGAAGCATAACAAGTGAGTTTGCATTTATTGGCAGTACAACCCTCCCAAAATACAAAACACAACGACTGTTTGCGCTGTGCAGCGGCTCGTCGTAAATAAACGACAAGGTAACGGCGCTAAGCAGTGATGTGTATAAATACACACCTGTATCCAGTTCGGGTTGGAATGTGCACAAGCATATTTAAACGGGTAACAAGTTTGTATTTATACCCATCACTGCTTAGCGCTGTCACTTCGTATTCTATTTACAGCGAGCCGATGAATAGCGCAACCAGTTATTGAACAATAATGGGAATATCATAAGAGAGACTTGTCTCTCGTGTCAATTCGCAGCGTCTGCTTTTCTAGTCTCTGCGACTGAAGAGAAGATAACCACTCCGAAATGTCTGCGTCCAACAGATTCTTAGGTGAGGCTGTGAGCTGACTCGATGTATTTGTCCACAGCGAGAAAACACAGTGAATGGCGTTCTTACGATTCGAACATGCCTCGAGCATATTTGAACTAGCAATAAGTTTGTATTTATGCACATCACTGCTTAGAGTATGACAAACGACAGACAAGAGGACGTTAATGGCATCCAACTGTGTGTAAGATAGTTTTGCAGAAGTGAGTATAAATATAATTAAGCGGAAAAAAAAACAGGGAAGTCAGAAAGTTCACAGTAGCTTTTCATAAATAGGTCGATAACCTGCAAGTTCATACTTTTTATCTATGGACTCCTTTGATTACCATCTTATTCTGGTGGACCCCCGTAGTCATTCCCCGTAGTCATTCCTATTTCGTTTCTCACACTTTAACCTGCGTAGGCTAACCTATGTAAAACGTTAGAGAAAGAAGCGTACTTGTTTCTTGTAATATATACCACTCCACACATCTTAAGCAAAATTTTAAGTAGCGTGGATCCCCAAGAATATTTTATGGATTCCCAAGGGCTATATGGACCCTGGTTGAGAACCACTATTTGAATTCTCCTCTCTTTTATCTGTGGTATTAGAACACCACAGGTAAAAGAGCGGAGAATTCAAGAGGTCCTTCAAAGAAATTCTTTATAGATAGGAAGGTAAACATCAAGACAGCTCCTGTATCGACTATAAACTCTCCAGATATCTACCTACTTATCTATAAAGAATTGCTACGAAGGGTTTCTCGGATTCTCCTCTTTTTCATCTGTAATATTGCAGCATGAGCATTCGGGTTATGCACCTATCCACAAAGAATTACCATGAGCACTAGCTTTCATCTGTATAAACATTATATAAATGCTTTGATGCCATTAACAACCGCCTGTCAATCTTTTATTAGCTTCGCTGTTGTATCGCCTGTAGCCAACTCTTGTTTGCCTGGATTCCGCCTCACTTCATTCGACATTGGAATTTAGGTATCTCGTCTGATCTCAGCTCGAACTGCTTGTATCTGTTATTTGCTTTTTTCACGTACTCTTAACCATTACACAGAAACACTCACGCACACAAACACACACACACACACACACACACACACACACACACACACACACACACACACACACACACAAATATGTATATGTATCGATATAGATAGATAAACCATTCATATATATATATATATATATATATACGCGCATGCCTGGCTGCGTGGTAAGAAGTTCACTTCTCAACCACATGATTCAGGGTTCAATCCCACTCTGTAGCAGCTTGGGCAAGTGTCTTGTGAGTGTATTTGGTAGACAGAAACTGGAAGAAGCCAGTATGTGTGTGTGTGTGTGTGTGTGTGTGTGTGTGTGAGTGTGTGTGTGTGAAAATGTGTGTGGGTGCGCGCAGTGCGCGTCTGTGTTTGTCCTCCACCACCGGCTGACAACCGATGTTTCGGCAAAAGAGAGCGATAATCGAATAAACACCAAGCTAAAAATAGATAAGTACTGGCGCCGCTTCGTTCCACTAAAATTCCTAAAGGCGGTGCCCCAGTATGGCCGCAATCTAATGACTGAAACAAGCAAAGGATAAAAGATAAATCACACCCACCTACACATACATACATACATACATACATACAAATGTACATACATACATACATACATACATGGTGGTGGTGGTGGTGGTTGTCCACTCCTTATGCAGAATTTGATGATCTCCTGTACCTACACCTTAGCACCATCATGGCATCTGATGTGGCTTTTTAAACCAGACAATGTTCTGAAAAGACACCCACATAGATTGCATATCCAATTTGGACCACCAAGAGCTGCAGATAAGTTCTGCTCTTTGTAGATCTTAAAATGTCATACATATATACATACATAAACATATATACATGCACACACACACACACACACACACACACACACACACACACACACACATATATATATATAGGTGAGAAAGTTGGTATGTGAAAGCACGTGGTTGGATGTATAAAAGATAATAAGAGTGAAAAAACTACAGAAGGCTTGTGTTACATGGTTAAAGTATATATTTAAATTATGTCAGAAAAATGTTAGAAAAATAGAGAAATTTGAAAAGACAACACGAAACCGGTTATTTCTCAAAATACAATGTTTATATACCAAGAAGATTTTATAACATTTTTCTAACATTTTTCTGACATAATTTAAATATATACTTTAACCATGTAACACAAGCCTTCTGTAGTTTTTTCACTCTTATTATCTTTTATACACATATATATATATATATATATATATATATATATATATATAAATATATATATATATATATATATATATATATATATATATATATATATATATATACACACACACATACACACACGCTATCAAATTACACTCACAAGATATTGGCCACCCCAACTGCGTGTCATCGCAAATCCTTTACTCTGACACTGAGAATAATCGCCTCCATTAAGCTCGTTCAGATTACTTCAAAGAAATCCCATATATCTCTCATTATCTATAATCTATCTCAGGATTAATTTACTTTAGATACCGTTTCTTGATTCTACAGAGGGAAATATACGAAGATTGACTGATTATAGTTTTCATATTTAATAATTATTAAACACTTAGCGAACATAAACGTGAAGGATGCAAACTTAAAAGCGTACACACATCCACACATAAATCTGCACACACCTGTTTGTTTATCTCTCGATGGATTCATATATATATGCATATATATATATATGCATAAATGCATTCATAAGTACGTAAGTGTGTGTATATATTCTTTTATTCTTTTATTTTTTTTACTTATTCAAGTTATTTGACTACGGTCATGCTGGAGCTGGAGTAACGCCAGCTCCAGTTCAAACGACTAAATGTGATCCTGCCTTCAGTAACCTGTCTCAAGGATTATATTAAGCAGCATGTTCTTCATTCTTTTTCGTAAATGGCAACGTAAAAATCCACTGATATTTAGCTATTAATTCTAGTAGAGAGAACCACAGGAAAACAATCTAGACCGGTGGTTCTCAATCAGGGTCCACAGGACCTTTTCGACTCCACATAAGCTTTTGTTGGTAAAACTTACCTGCAATAAATGGGGCGTACTTCTACAATACACAAAATATTTCAATAATTTCTTTTACAATCCCTAATGATATCTGATTATAAAGATGCTCTTTTATTCTATCACATATTTCAATCATCTGACTGCGGCCATGCTGGAGCACCGCCTTGGAAGGTGTCTATAGCCGAACACATCGACCCCCAGGACTTATTCTTTGTAAGCCTAGTTCTTCGGTCTCTTCTGCCGAATCACTAAGTTACGGGGACGTAAACACACCAACATCGGTTGTGAAGAGAGGGCGTGAGGACAAACATAGACACAAAGACACACACACATATATATATGTGTGTGTATATATATATATGCATATATCTATGTTAATCAGCGTTCCTTTCAAGCATTATGGCAAAATATCCTAATTATCCGGAAAAGATCGAATTCAGTACAGATGATTACTTCCTTCCCTTGTTTTTTATTTTATTTTATTTTTTTAATATTGATTTCTTACATAGGCCCGAGGTCATATGTTAGGGCAGTGATGGCTCATTGTTGTGGAAAGATGTGAACATGCTGGCTGCACTTCACCGCACTCTCCAGTTAATTGATATCAAAACGAAAAGGCAGTGGACTGGTAAATTATTTAGATTAAATGTATCAGTCAAAATGCTTTGCGACATTCAATTACGGCATTTTTTTAAGTTGTGAGTTCAAATATAAATGAGGTCAATTTCGCCTTTCACCAATCGGGGGCTGATAAAATAAAGAACGTATAATGTGCATGCATGGATTCAACAATGTATGTTCACACACACACACACATAATAATAATAATGATAATAATAAAAATAATAATAATAATAATAATAATAATAATAATAATAATAATAATAATAATAATAATAATAATAATAATAATATGAACTTCTAACTTGTCTCTTGAGGTCTCTGGGTGAGACTTGGATCCAACTTGTACAAATGCAAAGCAAAAGTCAAACATAATAATAATAATAATAATAATAATAATAATAATAATAATAATAATAATAATAATAATAATAATAATAATAATAATCCTTGGATAAAATTTATAAGCATTTAATGCATCGCTACGGGTGTTTAACATTAACCGATGTCTAACAGAGGGATGTCTATCCTTTTTGACCAGTGCGAAGCTTGGTTCACACTGGTCAAACGGGTTAGACATCCCTCTGGTAAACATCCGTTAATGTTATATCGCCGGAAGAAATGAATTCATGAAGATGATTAACCCGATGCTCACGGATACAACTGACTGCATTGTAATCATCCCAGGAATACGGACTGCCATCTTAAGAATCATGTGGTTTGTGGAAATGTGTGTAGCGATGCATAAAATGTTTATAAATTCCATCCAAGGAATATTGTTATTATTGCTATATTTATCCTGCATTACATCGGTATAGCTCGATGCAACCGCCAAAACTGTTTCACCAGTCAGCATCATTAGATTGTGGCCAACATAATAGAATAAGAACTTTATTTGTATATTCAAAGCGTATTCCGTTAACAAGTTTAAAAGATATATATATATATATATATATATATATATATATATATATATATATATATATATATATATATATATATATATAGGGAGAATTCAAAAAAAAAACAAAAGACGAAGACAGGTAGTGTAGACAACAAACAGGTGTATTAGTATAACGCTCGGGAAGTGAAAAAGTCTTTAACGTTTCGAGCCTACGCTCTTCTACAGAAAGGAACACAGAAAGAAACAAGGAGAGAAGCATACATGTATGTAGGTATGTATGTGTGTGTATATATATATCCTTTTGTCGCATCTATTCAATGAATCCGCCGATAGCGTCAATAGCCTTTTTTCAATACGGAATTAGAAGCGTTGGTTCGCCTGTTTTTTCATTTCTTGAGTCAGCTTGATGTCTGACATTATTTATCTGAAAAGGGAGATAAAAAAAGAACGTAAGAAGACAGTTAGAACATACACACACGCATACATATATACATATATATATATGTATATATATATATATATATATATATATATATATATATATATATATATATATACGACAGGCTTCTTTCAGTTCCCGTCTGCCAAATCCACTCACAAGACTTTGGTCGGCCCGAGGCTTTAGTAGAAGACACTTACTCAAGGTGCCATGCGGTGGGACTGTACCCGGGACCATGTGGTTGGTAAGTAAGCTACTTAGCACACAGCCGCTGCTGCGCCTATATATATATATATATATATATATATATATATATATATATATATATATATATATATATATATATATATATATATACATACACACACATACATATATGTGTGTGTGTGTGTGTGTCTGTCTGTCTGTCTGTCCGTGTCTGTGTGTGCGCGCGCGCAAGTTACATGCCTCCTATACAGTACATGCAACATTCACAGATGCAGAAATTCTTAAGAACTTACAGTGGAAAGGATTTAACATTTCAAGCTTACCTGGGAATGTTGACTGGATTTCATGCACGTTTGTTGCATGAACGAAAGAGAAATTAATTTAGACTTAAATGTAAATCGGAATTTTCAATCTAGATATTCTGTTTCAGTAAATAATTTATTCTTGATAAATCACTCAACAATAAAAACGACAAACTGTTGAGTAGAGAAGGAAAGTGAGAGAGAGAGAGAGAAATAAAAAGAGAAGCACAGAGAGAGAGAGAGAGGGAGGGAGAGGGAGAGAGAGAGAGAGAGAGAGAGAGAGAGGGAGGGAGAGGGAGAGAGAGAGAGAGAGAGAGGGAGGGAGAGGGAGAGAGAGAGAGAGAGAGAGAGGGAGGGAGAGAGAGAGAGAGATGACATATCGCATGGTTGCTACGGTTTCAAGCTAGCGATGAAGCGCCGGCCAGGTTTTGTGGTTGCAAGAAATAGCAGCCACAAAACCAAACCCTAGCCATCACCACCGGCTACGGTTTGGTAGCACGTATCATAATTGCGCTCATTGCTTTAAGTGTTTGTGTAGTCGCGATCAGATATTCAGCCTTTCAGCTTTCCATCCTTGACTTTGCGGAACATCAGGGATGTAATAGCTGGACGGAGTGAGAACTTCGCCACCACAAGGACGGTACTCAATTCCAGCTGGCTAGATTAGACCAGCTTGAAATGAAGTAACAGTATAATTGATAATAAAAGCGAATCAAAGGCGGTGATGTGGCCGAATCGTTAGCACGCTGGGCAATATGCTTGGCGGTATTTTGTCCGTCTTTACGTTCTGAGTTCAAATTCAGCCGAGGCTGACTTGTCTTTCATCCCTTCGAGATCGATAAAATAAATACCAGTAGAGTATTGGGGTCGACGTAATCGTCTAAACGCCTCCCACAAAAGATTTCTGGCCTTGAGCCAAAATTTGAGATCAATAAAAGTGAATCAGTCGGGGTAAGTACAAAAGTAGACTTGAGTATCCAGAGTAAACGAAACGGATATGTAAATGCTTAGAAGTGAATCATTAAATCTCATTAAGACAGATTTCTCTTTTTATTGCTGAATAGCCAAATTTTTTGGAGTTATTACGCTAGAATTGTAGAAAATGAAAACAACATTTCTATAAGAAAAGAAAATTTCAAAGTAGCTGCAAATTGAAAACTCATTTCGAAAAAGAAACAAAAATATCATTCGGAATTTTACAGAGAATTTAAGTTTGGAGTCTTTGCAAGCAAATATATGCATGTGTGTGTGTGTGTGTGTGTGTGTGTGTGTGTGTGTGTGTGCGCGTGCGACCGTGTGTGTGTGTGTGTGTGTGTATGCTTATCTGTATGTATGTATGGCATCACTTCTAAGTTAATGAGAGACAGCCTTTGAAAACGACGTTCTCCAACTATCTCTCTGTCTCTTTTCCTTTCCCTCTCCTCCTCTCTCTCTCTCCCTCTCTTTCATCAGTGAGCACTATTACGGTTTCTGCATGTAGACTGTTCGTCTATGTTACTCACCAGAAGGCGCTTGCTTTAGAGAAGCAATGTTGTAAGTGTAGATATCAGCACAATATTTTGGCAACAGGTGACCATTAGACTTTTCCTTTCAAATAGCACGATAATATATATATATATATATATATATATACATATATATATATATATATATATATATATATATAACGTCATATGTAAAGAAACATAAGTTTGTTTTTGAAGCGTTGAAATATATTGTAGAACAAGTAGAAAGATATATTTTTTCAACATGTAAATACTGAACAGTATATATAAAGGATAAAATCCTTTTAAGGACCAGAAAAGTTTGCCGGCAAATTTTTCTGGTCTTAAAAGGATTTTATCCTTTTATACATACTGTTCAGTATTTATGCGTTGGAAAACATTTATCTTTCTACTCGTTCTATATATATATATATATATATATATATAAATAATTTATCAACCTCGAAAGGATGAAAGGTAAAGTCGACCTCGGCGGAATTTGAACTCAGAACGTAACGACAGACGAAATACCGTTAAGCGTGCTAACGTTTCTGCCAGCTCGCCGCCGTTCGATATGGATGTAATATTGCTAAGCATTTCGCCCGGTCTGCTAACGTTTCTGCTAGCTCGCCGCCTTAAACACTCATATGTATATTACGCATTATCACTGTGCAGAGGAGCTGTCGATCTCGTTGAATACGGCATTGACATAGAATGCATAAATTATACACCTCTGGTATTTGGTTGAGTCTTCACTGGTATTTGACATAACTAGCATGATCCCTGGAAGTTCCATGGTTATCTCGAAGACTGTAAGATTGCTAGAAGTTTATAGAGAACCATAGAATATATAATTTCTCCTGAAATTATATATTTCAAGATTTTCTCTCTATCATAAGCAGTGCTGAATGTGCAATCACAGGAGACACCTTCCCTGAAAGCTATATTCCTTGTTATATAATTGTCACCTCAGTTATATAGAGTGTTATGTATTATTTTTCAGTTTGCATCAAGAAGTAAGCAATCTTAACTGTGAGACAAATTCGAAGATATAGTCAGTCTATTTATTATATTATTCTGTTACTGTAAAGCAGAATTGATTTGTCAGAATCGTGAGCCGTTGAGCAAAATGCTTAGCGACATTCCGTTCATCTTGACGTTCTGAGTTCAAATTCTGCCGAGGTTGAATATACCTCTCATTCTTTTGGGGTCCATAAATTAAGTACCAGTGAAACACTGGGATCGATGTAATCGACTTGTCCCCTCCCACGAAATTTCAGACCTTTTTGCCTTTAGCAGAAAGGTTTATGTTTTCCTGTTACTGTAAGGCGGTGAGATGGTAGAATTGTTAGCACGCAAAATGCTTAACGGCATTTCGTCCGTCTGTACGTTCTGAGTACAAATTCTTGCTTAATGAGTGAATATGGTAAGCGGAAACTATCTGGAACACCGCCGTGTGTGTGTGTGTGTGTGTGTGTCCTTTTGTTTGTGCTTGTGTTTTTCCCCAGTACCGCTTGACAACTGATGTTGGTTTATTTACGTCCTGTAACTTTGAGGTTCGTTAGAAGTACCATGCTTAAAGAATAAGTACTAAGATCCATTCGTTCTAGTAAAACCCTTCAAGGTGGTGATTAAGCAATGGCAGTAGTCCAATGCCTGAAACAAAAGGCTAAAGAAAAAGTATACACATGCATGTATGTATACTACATGTAACTCACTCTCCTCCTCACTATTATCAGCATCAGCATCATCATCATCATCATCATCATCATCATCATTATCATTATTACTATTATTATTATTATTATTATTATTATTGTTGTTGTTGTTGTTGTTGTTATTATCATTATTATTAGATAGATAGATAGATAGATAGATAGATAGATAGACATAGATATGTATGTATATATATACATGTATGTATTTATGTATATACATATATGTATGTATGCATATGTATATGTATGTACTCATATATGTACACATATAAATGTGTGTGTATATACATATATATATATATGTGTGTGTGTGTGTGTGTGTGTATGTATGTATGTATGTATGTATGCATATATATATAAGCAGAGAGAGATACAGAGAAGTGCATGTTTGTACACTGAGAGCAACACTTGTGTGTGCTTGCGTGCGCTTGTTTTGGATGTTATAATTTCATTATCGCTCGCTTCGATGCTTATTTCCTTTGTAACATTTAGCCTTCCTTCAAGCACTTTATTAACATTTGCATTTATGTAAAGCAACAAACAATGGCACGTTATGATGCGTTTCGTGCAATTTGAGCTTCTCTTTGATAAGTGACTTAATAAAACTTATATGCAGTGAATCCTTGTTTCTATCATCGCATCACTTATTTTTGTGTCAGAATGGCAGTTTTACCGTTCTATTGAAATAGTCATTATCGGAGCCACGAATGAGA
>NC_142950.1:25473423-25490923 GCF_046866305.1 Octopus bimaculoides | reverse complement strand
CTAATATGGCTCTTTCGCATAGCCAATTCAGTTTCTAGTAGTTTACGTGCAGATCAGGAAAAACAGTATTCGTAAGGTTGTTCACAGTATCCACAGGTGTGCCTACATGTGAGACAGCCATCTCTCCAGCTGCATCGTATGGAGCTATGCCATCACCAACTGCGAGAAGTTGCTTGGAGAAGTCACCCGATAAATTGTCGCCGAAAAACTAGGTCTTCATATTCGGTCAAAAATGAGGGATTTAAGGACAAAAAAACGATTTCCTATTCAGTTTTTCACAATTGTTGGTCATACGCGGATGAATTCTGTACAAATCGTAGTCTCCTAACGTTATCCTTAGGATGAGTAAATAGTATGTAAAGTTTGAACGCAATCCACCGAAGCAGTGAGAAGTATTTGAAGATTTAAAGGGGAAAAAGTGTATAAAAATCGATTTTTTTTCACAGTTTTTCGGGGGGGGGGGGTCGCACAGGGATGTCTTTAGATATAGAGCAGATACTTGATAGAACCGCCGTTACATGGTGGTTTTTTAGCCGCAAAAGCCAATGAAATCAGACTTTCCAGTAAAAAGTTTTCTACCGTGTAACTTTGGAAAATTGCGAAAAATCGATTTTTTTCAAAGTTTTTCGCAATTTTCTAAAAAAAAAAAAAAAAAGGAAAAATAATCCAGAATCCTTGTCCGATGCTGGATCGATCCCAAAATCTAGTCAGTTCGTGTCAATCACGAGGCCAAACATCCCTGAAAGTTTCATCCGAATCCATCCAGCGGTTGTTGAGATATCTTGTCCACGGACAAACATACTAACAAACACAGCTGAAAACAATACCTCCGACATCGCTAAGGCGAAGGTAATAAAATATTTAAAAGATAAAAAATACAGTGACAGATAAAGTAATTACACACACTTAACAGATAAAAACGCAGCAGTAAAGAAAGCAATTACAAATAACTACATATACTTGGGTCAGATAGTTAATATGTCAGATACAGAAGAAGAGTTGAAAGCAAGAATAATGACAGAATGAAATTGTTTCAGAAAAAAATTACCCTTATCATTAAAAAGGAAAATGTTCGAACAATGTGTGTTATCAACAGTAGTGTATGGGAGAAGATGGAAGGTGAGCGTGAAGATAAAAAAGAAAAATTAGAACAGTGCAATATGCTATGAAAAGAAGAGTGACGATGTTTCGCTGCAAAATAGAATTAGCTATGTGTCGATAACAAGGACGACCGGAGTGACTGACGTATTTTTTTTTAAAATACTATAAAGCAGAGTGAAAAGTGGTAGGTGACCTAACAAGAAAAGAAGAGAGTAGATGGTCAGAATGAACAAACGGGGTGGATTCGACGAGAGGGATTCGGAAGGAATTGGCTGAATGACATCGAAGCATGCATGAAGGCGATAAAGAAACGAACAAAACTGGTTTGGGCAAGAATGGCAGTGAGCAGGAAAAGATGGAAATGACTTAAAAATAGATATGTCAATCAGTGGGCTGCTATACTGAGAGAAAAAAAAGAATATATACATTCATACCTACATATACATATATATGTATGTACACACACACACACACACACACACACACACACATAAATATTGTTGTATTTCGGGATGGTCATTTTATTTATTTATTTATGTTTTTGCTCAATAAACACACGCACTATATTTTTTTTCACTCGTTTATTACTGTTGTTTTATTATTTTAACGCCTGTCCATTGTCCGGAAACCTTTCGTCGCACATCTGTGACCTCTTCAGTGACACTTTTCGTTTCCGCGTGTGTTCTTGCTCAACTTATTCTAGCGAATGGAGCAAGTGGAGCAAGAACACACACGGAAAGGAAAAGTGTTGCTGAAGAGGTCACAGAGGTGTGGCGAAATATTTCCGGACAATGGACAGGCGTTAAAATAATAAGACAACAGTAATAAACGAGTGTCCTTTATCTTTTACTTGTTTCAGTCATGAGACTGAGGCCATGCTGAAGCACCGCCTTCAAGAAAGACATTTTAGTCCAATAAACGGCCCTTGTACTTATTTTTCTTACCACACAGCCACGCCTGCGCCTATATACATATATATGTGTGTGTGTGATGGGCATGACTTTAAATTGCATCCGATAATAGACCTCTGGTTCGGGAGTTCCACCTCTTAATCACTAGTGTGACAAGGTCTACATTGACCCAGGATTCTAGCACCGGTCAATGTCCCAGCTATGGGTTAACTAGCGCATGTGATGACAATCCACCTGAACGCATGTCGCAGATATACCCTTGGTTGGTGTCAGGGCGTGCAGTAACCCCACCGGAATGAGAGACCTGTTGCTGCTGTCACCTGTTTTCATCCTTCAAGAAGAGACACTCTTATGTAAACCCTGCAGTTTTACATGATTATTAGTCATCTCGCTTCGGCCTGTCACTACGTACTAACCACAAAGACTTTTGTACAAGCGTTTACCACTATAATCCAATGATGTACAGATGTTTCTTTATAGTGGTTTCATTTGTAGTAACATCCGTCTACTGAAAGTCCTATGGTGTTGCGACGTGTGCAGATTTAAACAGTTGGAAGCGCGCAGTATGTTACAACTTTTGTGTGTCACCTATTCTTCAAACCATGCAGATCTGTAACGGAACAGAATAGTCATCTGATAGGTCATGGACGGAGAGTCAGATATGCCATTGACTACGAGGAAGTACAAGGAAAAGACAATCATCCGTGAAGATGAAGCAAACATCATGTAATTATATGTATGTACACATACATACACGCAAACACACACATATTAAATATATGAAGTATATTATACCTCTCTATGCCATAGAATAGCTAATGCATCCAAATTTAGATTTTCTCAACATTACTTCATTTTGATAACTAGATAAGACACTATGGCTTCAATTTACATGGGCCTCGGAGAAGAAAAAAACAAAACTATGGCTTGAACTGGAAGATAAATCCCTTTACGAAGTCTTACACTTATAATACAAAGCATCTCAATTTTGTACACAGGAATATTTTGAGTATCCTTTGCTAACATATTAATTCTAAACAGACATTTTGCTCAAATCTCTTCGTGTTCACGACGAGTATCTGAATCTCTTCAGAACTGAAATCTTTTATCTATCCAATCAGGCAGACCATATACATTACCATATAAGCATATAATTCGAGAAAAACCTTATAATTACGAAACTTCTTATAACTTACACATACTCTCTACAACAAATTCTACTTTTTCCTCTTCAAACTAGATCACTGGCTGCATTTTAATATAGCTTTACTATTGTTTATACATATACATATATATCCATACGTATGTTTGTGTACGTCTATATATGCTTATGTATGTCATTGTTCAGTTTTATTTCAAGATTTCTTGTCAATAGAGAAAGAGCCGGTTTCTACATCAACAACAGAGCATTTTTCTTTGCATATATGTATGTATGTATGTATGTATGTATGTATGTATGTATATGTGAAGATTTGTATGTTTTGCTTTGTGTATGTATTCTCATGCATTTTGTTGCATATCTAGATATGCTCATATATATTTAAGCGATAAACTTCTGGAAAGTTTTACAGATTTTTACAGTTCCACTGATGGGTTGGATCTATTAGTCTTCGAATTAGCTTTTTCCTTTCTGGTTTTGAGAAGCCCAATTTCTCAAGATTGGTATTTAGGCAGCGTGTAACATATCCCAGGGCCCCAATAATTACAGTCATAAACCTGAGAGTAACTGCAGATTTCTCAATAGTTCAGCATAGGTATTCTCTTTTTCACTGATCTTTATGTTAACATCCACCGAGCAGCTAATTTCCACAACTGTTCACAGTTTCACTTCTCTATCCCAAATCATTATATCAGGTCTGTTGTGCTTACATTTTATTGAGGTCTTCACTGGTACATTCTACCAGTTTTCCTTTATTTATTATGAGTGGCTATGGCTTCTACCATATTGTGAATTCCTATTTCTTTGTCCTGAGGATTATCCTTCCGACGGATTTCATTATAGACTGTCCTAACTAAAACGTCATGTCTCATCGGTAGATAATATCATGATGACATTTTCAGACAACTGCTTATGATGTGGCTGATATCTTCAGTCTGCATTGGTTGTCACGTTTTAGGGCTTTTCCTGCATCTCTATCCCTTTTGTGCATCAGATACCTGGTTGATGTTTCCTTTTCCGGGATTACAAACGAATACCCTTCAAAGTGAGAGGTAGTAATCCGGGTATTGGTCCATTACAAACTGCTTTGATGGTCGATATTACTATCAGCGCGGAGCTTTCTAACATATCCATGCATCGTCTTCTGCTCATATAGGCTCATCCTTTCATCTGATCATGTGTGTATGTACGTATGTATGTATGTATGCATGTGTGTATGTATGTGTATGGCCATACTCGATAACGAGGGGGCAGCCATCATGTATATATGTATATATGTATGTATGTATGTGTGTATGTATGTTTGTATGAATATATGTATGCATGTATGTATGCATGTATGTACGTATTTATATATGTTTGTACATGTATATATATGTGTGTATGTTGGTATGTATGTATGTATATATATATATATATATATATGTGTGTGTGTGTATTGATGTGTTTAAATATCTACTGCTATGTGTATAGTTGTATAATAGTATTATGTGCTTCGTTTAATTCATTTGATTTTAAACTAATAAAATAGAATTTGAGATTCTTATTTCTCATTGATCCACGAACCCTTACTTTTAAGCTAATTACTTGCATTCGTTGACCTGATAGCTAATGATACAGCCAAATCCCTCTTGTGTGTGTGTGTGTGTGTGTGTGTGTGTGTGTGTGTGTGTGTGTGTGTGTGTGCGTGCGCGTACGTGCACGCGTGCGTTTACAAACATTCGATTTATCCATATAATTCAACCTCAACACAAAACCACCTACTTTTCCTACGTTTCCTACTTTATCCACATAGATATAGTAAAGGTCCACATGCATACAATTATACTAATCTCTTCAAGTTTAAACATATTTCTTTGTAAGCTACAAACAAACAGACAAGCTAATTACCAACCTTGGACTATCTAATCCTACAATTTTAAATCCCACTCCAAATTCTAACAATTTATTCTATTAATTTAGAATTCTCTACGGTGTTTAAATAAGCTTATTTTAATTCACGTAATTTGTTTGAAATATATATTTTCTCTAATTGCTATATTAACTAGTTTCGTTGCACAATAATTAAAAAGTATTACTTTCTGTAATTAAATTAAATCAATTAATAACATAACCAACTAGTTAGTTAAATTTCATCCAAAAATAACTTCAATAGTTAATGAATATAATTTTCCTACTTTGCTATTCAAACGATTATACTTTTATCCATATAATTTTACATGAGTATTTTCATGTACATAACCTTTGAGACTCATTGTTACTCTTCAATAAATTATATATTCCAGCTTAATAGAATATTTAGAAATTATTTCTCTATTCACGTTGATATTTCCAAACCTACGTGTATAGGCCGTATCCTTATCGTATCTTACAGATGTAAATATGTTTGTTAAAATAGGACTTTATAGATTAATTATTTGTAATAGCGATTCAATTTTAATAACATCGTAAGTCATTTGAAATATCGCAACATATATTTCCTTTACATTTGTATTGCTATTTCCGTGTAGTCAATATGAATTCCTTCCATATTCGTTGAACTTTTTCATTTCGCATGAATTGCAAAGTAATGTTATATATGTAATTCCTCATTGCATATGAACTGTTTTGTCCGTTACATTTCTCTTATACATAATTCTAAAATGCGTTGAAATTAATTCGAAATTTTGTTTGTTATTTTTATTTTAGTATTTATAGTTGATTACAAACCTAAACGTAATCACCAAGAATTTTCTCACTATACTTCAAAAAATTATAACTCTGCCTTCTTTCCAATTTTCCTTCTATTCAACTTTTATTTTACTTTCTTTTTATTTTAGATATATATATCATCTACAAACCCTTTATTTTCCTTTCTTAGCCGTTCCTTTAATGTGTTTAACTAGTTTCAATTGCACAATATTTAAAATATTTTTCTTTTGACCACTTAAGTCCACTCTCTTATAACGTAACCAGCTGCTGGGTTAAAATTTGCACACATAACTCTGTTTTCCTCAAATAACAATAGTATTTTTATTTCAATAAAAACATTTATCCTGTCTACATATATTTTCTACTCATGTATCTATATTCAATAACGCTAGAACCCAACCATAGTATAATCGTCGGTAAATTACATACTGTATCCTGTTTTAACGTAGAGGATTATTTCCCCACTCATGTTAGTGAGGTAAGATTTATCCCCACTTAAAGGCGGCGAGCTGGAAGAAACGTTAGCACGCCGGGAGAAATGCTTAGCGGTATTTCGTCTGTCTTTATGTTCTGAGTTCAAATTCCATCGAGGTCGACTTTGTCTTTCATCCTTTCGGGGTCGATAAATTAAGTACCAGTTGCATACTAAGGTCAATCTAATCGACTGCCCCCCCCCCCCCAAAAAAAATTTTCGGACCTTGTGCCTAGAGTAGAATAAAATATTTATCCCCACTTATATGTAGGTATTCTATTAGAAGAAACTTTACTGCGGTAGCCAACATGACAAAAAAAACTGTCGTATTGGCTTTTTGGTGCAAAATTCACTCTTGTTTAGCCAGTTAGCTAATCGCGGCACCAGCGCCTGTCCTGACACTATCAATTTATATATCGCTGGCGGGGAAATGGATCGCTGCTGTCTCTAGCTGACGAAATCACGTGATCTGGTGGTCTAGGTCACTTACCGCTGACTATATAGACAAAGTGCATTTTGCACCAAAAAGCCAACATGTGACTTTCTCGCATGGTATCTATCGCAGTATAGTTTGTTCTTAGAGAACATCCACGTTTACCTTGGAATACATATTACCCCTCTGTATTAATGTTACCTCTGTCTCTAATATATATATCTATGTCAGTATATTGAAACCAACACAGAGGTATATATTCATGTCAGTATATTAAAACCAACGTATTAGAATGCTTTATAGGTGTATAAACAAATTTCTTAAAATATTAATTTTCTAATTTTTTTAATTATTATTTAACTCTAATTTAAGTATATTAATATATTCCATATTCTCTGATCCGTTACTAATATGCCTTTTAGCTTTAATATAAGTAACTTGACATTTAAAAACATATGTTTCCATTTTATTTTGGGTCTCTATTTCGGTATAATCAATTAAAGCCCTCCGTCTCTATTCTTTTATGATACATATATATAAGTTATCGATACATATATCTTTTATGATACATATATATAAGTTATCGAGGCGGTGAGCTGGCAGAAACGTTAGCACGCTGATTTTAATTACGCTTCTAAATGTTAAGTTACTTGTATTAAAGCTAAACATTTAGGCATATTAGTAACGAATCAGAGACTATGGAATATATTAATATACTTAAATTAGAGTTAAATTATAAAAAAAAAAATTAGAAAATTAATATTTCAAGGAATGCCTCGTTCTGAGTTCAAATTCTGCCGAAGTTGACTTTGCCTTTCATCCTTTCGCGGTCGATAAATTAAGTATCAGTTTCGTACTGGGGTCAATCTAATCGACTGGGGCCCACCCAAAAATTTCGAGCCTTGTGCCAAGAGTAGAAAAGAATATATAAGTTATCTCCTTTAATTATTTCGAATACAAGTTGAAACGACTTTGAGTTGGTGATGGTATATTTGCGATGGCCTATCAAAAATCGATTTTTGTAGTTTCAGTACTTGCTTGATATTGAAGAACCTGCTTATCGATAAATATACTATATAACACTTAATAAGAAATATGTGCCGTTCGTAGTGTATAAAAATCTTATGCCGACACACAAACGCTTATATGCACGCACGCACACACACACACACACACACAAACTCACGCCTGTATATAGATTCTAGTGTGCATGCACACACATGTGCATGTCACTGTAACTTGAACAGCTTAAACCCTTAACATTATTTCTTATCTCTCACAAAAATCCTTGTATTTAATATTCATCATATTACTGATTTATTACTATTGTTCCCAGTGCACACAGGAAGAGAAATAAATTACTTTTGTCACCCAAAAGAGATAGACTGTTGTAATTTTATATAATGCAAAGCGGATATCCATGTATAGTCAATAATTTGCATGGCTATATTGACATTTAGGTATAAAATTCGTAATGAGCGCTAGATTTTTAATAAGCTATAAAATAGATATATATATATATGTGTATTTACATGCACATGATTTATATCCACCAAACTAAACCAAATACCTTCGTTTGTCTTACGGGACAAAGAAGTTTTCTTATTAACCAAATAACTGTATATAAAACATATAAATACTCTAAAATGTGTCGAGTGCCTCACTGTGAACGAACTAAACATGTAAGCTTAGTCTTTCTCTGTTATTTCAATGCGGAACAAAAGGAAAGGAGCTTCCTGATTGATCGTTTTACGGTTTATTGACCACATTAAAGTACTTATAATTGCGGTCAGCGCAATAAGAGGACAGCCGTTTTTTTTTGTTTTTTTTTTTGCATATGTGTGTTTTTGACAGCTCGTCGTTAATTAAACAATAATCTATGAACGCTTCACATAGCAGCTGACCTGGAAGGATGAAAGGCACAATTAAGTTGCAAGAATTGATGTCAGAATTCAAATAGCAGAAACAAATAAGACAAAAGCATTTCGTCTGACTCTCTAACGATTCTACCAGCTCGCCACTTTCAAGATATATATACATATATATATATATATATATATATATATATATATATATATATATATATATATATATATATATATATATATATATATATATATATATATATATATATATATATATATATATATATATATATATATATATATATATATATATATATATATATATATATATATATATACATATATATATATATATATATATACATATATATATATATATATATATATATATATATATATATATATATATATATATATATATATATTGGAAGGTTTGGAGGTGATGTACAGAAATTATATAGAAAAAAATTAAGGTACTCAGAACAATTTGAAAATCCTACACGACTAGGTGAAAAGCGCTTTATTTAATATGTGACATTAATAAAAATCTGTAAATGTACAAACATCCAGATTTCTGAGTACCTTAATTTTTTTCTATATATATATATATATACATACATACATGCATACATACATACATACATACATACATACATACATACATTCATGCATACATACATTCATACATACATACATACATTCATACATACATACATACATACATACATACATACATGCATACATACATACATACATACATACATACATACATACACACATACATGCATAGATACATACATACATTCATACATACATACATACATTCATTCATACATACATACATACATACATGCATGCATACATACATACATACATACATACATACATACATGCATACATACATACATACATACATACATACATACATATATACATACATACATACATACATACATACATTCATACATACATACATACATACATGCATACATACATACATACATACATACATACATACATACATATATACATACATACATACATACATTCATACATACATACATACATACATACATACATACATACATACATACATACATACATACATACATATTGGGTGGAGAGTAACTAGGCATTGCTTATAGAAATGTTAGTATCGCTGAAGTCATAACGAAAATATTTTTAAACAGGCAACACTAATGGGGATTTCTTAATTTCTTATTTTCTTATTGTCTTATTTCTTATTTCTTATTTTCCAGATGGCCGGTCGCTTTACTGGTTGACGGAAACTGAAAGAAGCCCGTCGTATATATGTATATATATATATATATATATATATATATATATATGTATTTGTGTGTGTGTGTGTGTGTGTGTTTGTGTGTATGTGTTTGTCCCCCACCATCGCTTGACAACCGATGCTGGTGTGTTTACGTCCCCGTAACATAGCGGTTCGGCAAAAAGAGACCGATAGAATAAGTACTAGGCTTACAAAGAATAAGTTCTGGGGTCGATTTTCTCGACCAAAGGTGGTGCTCCAGCATGGCCGCAGTCAAATGACTGAAACAAGTAAAAGAGTAAAAGAGTAAAAGAGTAAATATATATATATATATATATATATATATATATATATATATATATATATATATGGATGGATGAATGGTACGCATGCACTCTGAATTATAATTGTGCATTTGTGAGATTTTGAGAAGTAAAGTAGAAAAGGCAAAAAGTCGGCCCTGAATTGGGAATGGAAATAAAACACATTCCATTAATGGAAGTATGATTAGAAGCATTGCTGTGCAAGATAACAGCATTCTTCTTCCATAATGCTACGATCATCCTTAATTTTACTTTTTGTTTCCTACGCTAGTGTTCTGTCTACCTCTCTTACAAATCTGCATTTCACTCTCGAAAATTCTTATATTTTATATATTTTCCATAAGTTTCTTAAGGGCTGATTCACTTGTTTGCCCTCTGCGTACATCATTCAAATTTAATACCTACTTCGGTTTCTGTACGAAATACTTATCATATATGCTTGCACATACAATAACAGTATCACATACAAACATGCGCATGCGCACGCAAACACTCTCTCTCACTCTCTCACACACACACACACACTCACTCACACACACAAACACATGTGCACGTACACTCATATGTGTGCATAAATATATATCAAAATATGCTCGAATGTGTTTATAATCATACATTTACGTACGTTGATATATATATATGGGTGGGGGTGTATATGTATGTATGTATTTACGCATGTATGTGTGTGTGTGTGTATAGAGATATGTAGATATGTGTGTTCATATATGTATGTTTGTATGTACGTATTTATGTATACTGCCGCAGGAAGAGAAATATTTGAGTTTTGTTCATGTCTTTTCTTCAGTTCTTATTTACAACACTCTTAAAAAATTTTTAAAGACACGAAATCTATTTTGGCAGCTACCATGCTCTTGAAAATTAGACGCGCTACTGTGTAACCATCGAGTTATTTCCATTTGAATGCTTATCTCCAATAAATAGCCGCCAACGCCTTCTGATATTACACGCCCTACACAAGGGATCTCAATCTTCTCGGTGCTGTGACACACTAGATATTAAATATTTAAAAAAAAACATTGATATACTTCGCATCGTAGCTTCAAAATTAACGACACACTTCGTTTTTGAAGCTAGTGATATAAAAAAATAATGTAACAGAATGATTCTTGCACGAGTTGTGTTATTTACTAATCGTACTTGTCTATAACCAAATTTCCATAACCAAATTATGAAGGTAATTTTCAAGATGTTCAACCTTTAGTAAAAAATTTCTTAACGCCTTACATTATTTTTCTAAAAACCGCTGGGGTACCAAAATTTTCGTTGCAGCCAATCATTTCAGAACCACAGTCAAGAATCTCTCCTCCTCTGTTGTCTGTATATATATATATATATATATACACATATATATATATATATATATATATATATATATATATATATATATATATATATATATATATATATACATATATATCCATATATATACATATATATACATACATATATATATATATATACATATATATGTATATACATGTATACATGTAAGTATGTGTGTATGTATGCATGTGTGTGTGTGGATAGATAGATAGATAGAAAGGCAGATAGATAGACAGACAAGCAAACAGACCGACAGACATCTGATTTTCGCTTCATTTCTGCAAATTATCTACGCTATAAACGTGTTCTACTCTCTTTTGTGTTTTGGTGTCTCATTTTGCTGGTGACAAACACCTGGGCTGATGAGGGCCACTGAAGCAGAAATACTAGCTGCCCGCTTGTTTCTAAACAATCAGGATGTCTTTTCTCTAATGGAATTTCAATTTTTATATATTCTTGAGTTTTGAGATTATCTCCATTCTCGTTCGATGTTAGTTCCAATTGCCTCCAAGCAATTATTCTATCTTCTCTAAAAGCTGATACAATTTCGATGAATCAAGAATTTATCTTGTAATGTGTTTAAACATATATGCATAAATTACTTGTAAGGCCTGATTGTATGTATCAAAAACATAGTATTTGATATGAAATGCAATATTTGTTTCTTGTTCAGTTTCAAAATTACATTATATAATGGGCCCTTTCTTGGTATATATATATATATATGTATGTGTGTGTATGTTTGTATGTATGTATGTACGTATGTAAGTATATATGTATATATGTATGCATGTATGTATGTATATGTATATATATTCATATATATATATATATATATATATATATATATATATATAGGTTCAAAAAAACACAAAAAACAATAACAAAAAACAACAAAGTGAGGACGTGATACGGATAGTGTTATTGGACGCTCGGGAAAGGAAGGAGAGAGAGTATTATATATATATATATATATATATATATATATATATATATATATATATATATGTATGTATGTATGTATGTATGTATGTATGTATGTATATGTCTACATTCATATATACATACATGTATATTTACAGGTAGATGTGGATGTTCGGCATTTCTGCAAGGTAACATACCGACAATCCAAACCTGAGATATTGGTTTCAAATTTTGGCGCAAGACCAGCAGTTTCATAGTAAAGTGTTAAATCGATTACATCGACCCCAGTGCTCAACTGGTTACTTATTTTATCGACCTTGGAACGATGAAAGAAAAAGTTGACTTCAGCTGAATTTGAAATCAGAATGTAAAGACGAAAAAAATGCCGCTAAGCAGTTTGTCCCGCGTAGAAATTGAAATACATAGAAATTGCAAGGAATATAGTGATACTGGCTCTGAATATCAAAAAAATGGCTGAGCGTGAAAACAACATAAACTGATATAGAGTGTAAATATTTTAGGCAAACAAAATGCCGATGACAGTGACTTAGAAGCTTTGTTAGAATAAAATGTTGGTTTCAAATTTTAGCACAAGGCCAGTAATTTTGCGGGAAGGGATAAGTCGATTACATCGACTCCAATACTCAATTGGAATTTATTTTATGAATCCGAAAGGATGAAAGGCAAAGTCGACTTCAGCAGAATTTGAAGTTGAAACGTAAAGACGGACGAAATACCGTAAAGCGTTTTGCCCAGCGTGTTAATTCATGATTTTGTTGCCTTCGAAACTTAAACTATTATCACAGGTACTGTAAGCATATGTGTTATACAAATCTGTTTATTTATTGTAATTAGTGCAGCCTTTTCACTTATGTGAGTTAAAATTCAATAATCAAACCACCATTTACGTTTTACAAGTGGTGTTTGTTGACGTAATTATATTGTAATGAAATAATTTCGCATTGGGTGAAGTTCGTTTTGAATATTTCTATTCTAGTCCTATAACCAACAGAAAGGGTATTTTATTGTTATTTTATAATAATTACATAAATCGCTATTCAGTTCATAACTCCGAGAAAAATGTACTTCATTTGCATTTCTTCTATAAATACTGTATAACCAGTAAGGCACTGTTTACCTTTTGTAATGTTGTTATTCTTCCTCCAAGTTATGCTGTCACCTCCTACTATGTTATTTACAGTGGTTCTCTGATTATTAAATTCACATGTGAGATGAATATCGCTACTATCTGGTATAAAATTTACGCCAATGGATGCGAGCCGATGAATATAACAGTTATTAAAAAATGTTGATAGTTATTGCGTAGATATTGTTGATGGCATTCATCTTATATTTGTCTCCCACACCGTTCATAATTAAGTCATTATGTATGCATGTGTATGTATGTATGTATGTATGTATGTATATATATATATATATATATGTATGTGTGTGTGTGTGTGTGTGTGTGTATGTTCTTTGCTGATTTTAATAATTCAAATTCTTTCTCTGGGGAAGGACCTGGTTTCTGACAAAGATATGAAGCTCCATCCTCGGAACGTAGATAGCAAAAGCAATTTCACATTTTAAACTGTGAAAAGTATTTTATATTTTTACAGATTATTTTTGCAAGATGGAAGTTAGTTGATTTCTTTTTCTGAAACCCTAGCTTATCCAGATTGTCACTTACAAAACCAAATGCATTATTTGTATTAGTATAAATGTGAATTTATAATCTGGATATAGAATCTGGAGACATATGTATGCAAGTATCTCTGGTATCAACAATAAGATGGTTTACTCTTTCTCCTGATGTATACCGCAAGTTGCTGGAATTTATGTAGTCTCTTGAAGTGACAGAGCTGAGAATTGCGAATCGCAAGTGAGTGAGGAGGGGCCCTGTTAATAATATTCCATTTGATGCTGGGTAAGTCATTTCAATGTAACAATTACTAAGAGTTGTAAGAAATCGGTGAAAATTTGATTTAAAAGTGAAAGGATAGCAGAAAAATTAAGCGAGAAATTTTTTTAAAAAAATGTCAGGAGTGGTTGTGTGGTAAGTAGCTTGCTTACCAACCACATGGTTCCGGGTTCAGTCCCACTGCGTGGCACCTTGGGCAAATGTCTTCTACTATAGCTTCGGGCCGACCAATGCCTTGTGAGTGGATTTGGTAGGCGGAAACTGAAAGAAGCCCGTCGTATATATGTATGTATATATATATATATATATATATATATATATATATATATATATATATATATATATATATATATATATGTATGTATGTATGTGTGTTTGTGTGTCTGTGTTTGTCCCCCCTCCATCGCTTGACAACCGATGCTGGTGTGTTTGCGTCCCCGTAACTTAGCGGTTCGGCAAAAGAGGCCGATAGAATAAGTACTAGGCTTACAAAGAATAAGTCCTGGGGTTGATTTGTTCGACTAAAGGCGGTGCTCCAGCATGGCCACAGTCAAATGACTAAAACAAGTAAAAGAGTAAAAGAGTAAAAGAGTAAAAGAGTATGTATGTATGTCAGTAAGGGAGTTATAATAAAAATGTAAGAAAACAGTTAATCTATGTAAGAAATATATCATATGCCGGGAAGAGGCTTTAAAAAAGTGTAAAATGATAAAAATATAAAAATCTATGTGAGGATAGCAATGAAAATATAAGAAATATTTCATATGCCGGGAAGAGGTTTAAAATAAAATGTAAAATGACAAAAATATTTATGTAAAAGAATAAGTTAAGATACATTCAAAGAAAATTGCAAAAATAAAAAGACTAAAATAAAACGTGAGAAAATAGTAAAAATTAATTAAATATAATTGTAAGAAAGACAGTAAAGACAATAAAGAATAAGACAGTAAAGAAATAAAGGTCCCCAAAGAATTTAATAGAAACCGTAAACATGCAAAGAAGACAGCTCAAAACTGTATGGAAGTAACGTTAGAGAAGACAGTGCGAAATGTATGGAATATTGTAATGAACAGAGAGATAAAATGTAAGGAAATAAGTAAAAGAAGGAAATTTTGAAAGATATGTAACGAAAGGAATAAGAAATGGAAGGAAGATAGGAATATAGAAGAAAGGCAAAAATATGATTATAGAAATTAGATGATATGTAAAGTGGGGATTAAAAACACGTAAGGATGGCAATAATGTAATAATGAAAATAATAATGTAACGCAGACGAAGTGTATGGAAGAAAGTAAAAGGTAAAAGAATGGTGGAAAGAAATAAATGAAAAGTATAAAAATATAAGGAGAACCGAAAAATATACGGAAGTCAATAAAATATGGAAGACAATATCTAATGCAGAAAAGAGGGAAATATAATATGGAGAAATATAAAGACTCCTGTAATACAATGTAATGTAAAAGACAAAAATAAATGTAAAAAATGTAAGGAAGTCAGTTTAAAAAAAGGAAGTCTGTGAACATTATTCTGAAAAACGTCAAAAGATTCAAGGAAAACATGAACAAAATCCAAAGAAGATAGTTTTAAAAAATGGGACTAAATCCTAGGATAATAGCAAAAAAAAAAACGTAAAAGAGAATTTTGAAAATTTAGGAAGACATTGAGATTAAGTAAGGAAGACACTAAACTTGAGTGTAGAACATAAGATGACGTAAGAAAGATCGGACAGCGATAAGGAAGACCGTAAAAAGGCAAAGTAAACAGTAAATATTGTGAAACGTCTGTAAATAATATAAGGAAAATGATAAAAGGTTGTAACTATTAGAAATGTGTATGCGAGAAGATAACAACATGTAAGGAGTACTTAAAAATGGTAAGACAGTTATAAAGGTTAAGGAAGACGGTACTAATATATATAAAAGGTAAGAAATGGGAAATGGTCAGTGAAAATGTACGAAAGACAGTGAAAATAAATGAAAGGGCTATAAAGATTAAACAATTCAAAGATCTCAGAAATAAGTGTAGAAAGACAGAAAATATATTAGTCGGAATGCAAATCAAAATCTATGTAAAGATGATAATAAAAATTATAAGGAAATTAATGAGAAATTTGAGGGAATATAGTAAGAACATGTATAGATGACAGTAAACAAGTGGTACAGAAACAGGGAAAACGTTCATGACTTTCTTCCTCGTACATCTCCATTTTCGTTACACTTTTTTCTCTTTTCTTTTATATTTCACCCTCTTCGTTATATCTTACACTGTTTTCTAACAATAATAAATAGAAGAATGTAAAAGTCGGATTGACAGTGTTACGATGTGTTGTAGAGATATGGTATATTATTGCCATTGTTGATAGCATTTTGCTTAACCTCAATCAGCCCTGATCGACAAGATGTATAAAAAAAAAATCATTGAAACCGTGATGACCTCGATATATCTATAAGCAATGGTCATTGGAGATCATATCTTATCTGCATTTTCTAAGAAAAGTATTCTTTGGAGGAGTTTTCGTTGAAAGAGATTTGGCTGCTATTTCGAGGAGGTTGAGCAATCATATAGAAACTTCTTCATTGGCTCGTGGATATCAAATATTCTTTACTACTCTAGGCACAAGGCCTGAAATTTTGGGGGAGGGGGCCAGTCGATTACATCGACCCCAGTACGTAACTGGTACTTAATTTATCGACTCCGAAAGGATGAAAGGCAAAGTCGACCTCGGCAGAATTTGAACTTAGAACATAAAGACAAATGAAGTACCGCTAAGCATTTCACCCGGTGTGCTAACGTTCCTGTCAACTCGCCGCCTTATGACTATAAAATATTGAAATAATTCAGGTGGCAATGTTACTTATTTTGTTTTTGTTGTGTTGTATGTCTTAGTATAGTAGTTTTACATCTTATGTACGCAATGTATGTACGTGTATTTTTTTATATGCAACCATTTTTACCGCTATATAACTTGTAATCCTTTACAAAACATTCTAATGTCTACATTCTTTATCAATTTTGCAACAAGTAATCAATGATGTCGCTGTTTATTCATAAAAAAAATCTCTCCATCCTTCATTGAT
>NC_142950.1:25438423-25460923 GCF_046866305.1 Octopus bimaculoides | reverse complement strand
GCATCGGGACAAGGCACGACAGTCAGGCGGTAATCGATGACTGATGCGATATACACATTAGCCACCTCCGCCCGGCCTTTTAGAGATAACTTTCTCTCAGCCCATGTTTGGCTGAGTTTGATCACTCTACTGGTGATCTCGTCCCAGTTCTTATCCATTTGGAGGTCCGGACTGAACCAGACCCCGAGCATTTTAACCGGATAGATAGATAGATAGATAGATAGATAGATAGATAGATAGATAGATAGATAGATAGATATATAGATATAGAGTATCGTATATATAGATGTATATATGTGTAGATATGTATATCTGTATATATGTGTGTGTATATCTGTATGTATATGTATATATATATATATATATATATATATATATATATATACACACACACACACACACATTCACATTCGAAAACGTATGTATATGTGTGAGTGCCTATACACATACGCACTTACATACATTTATAATGGTGTGTACAGAGGCTAAGTATTTATTTACCTGATGCAACGATGCGATAAATGGAGTTGTTAGTTTGAAGTATTCTGATCAACCATATTGATCACCAAGTAGTCACCCTACTGACCTTTTTATCATTGTCTTGGGGGAAATGTCTGATGTATATATATATATATATTTATATATATATATATATATATATATATATATATATATATATATATATATATATATATATATATATATATATATATATATATATATATATATATATATATATATATATATATATATATATATATATATATATGTATATAGATTGGAGCCTGGTGTAGCCATCCGGTTGCACCAGTCCTCAGTCAAATCGTCCAACCCATGCTAGCATGGAAAGCGGACGTTAAACGATAATGATGATGATGATATATATATAATATATATACGTGTGTATGTGTATATATATATATATATATATATATATACACATACTTAGTACATATATATATATGTATATATGTAGTATTATTGAATACATATATACAGGTAATTTTCTAATCGTTTATATATATATATATATATATATATATATATATACACACACATAAATAGTACACACATATATATATATATGTATATATATATATATATGTATATATATATATATATATATATATATATATATGTAGTATTATTGAATACATATATACAGGTAATTTTCTAATCGTTTATATATATATATATATATATATATATATATATATATATATATATATATATATATATATATATACACACATAAATAGTACATATATATATATATGTATATATGTAGTATTATTGAATACATATATACGGGTAATTTTCTAATCGTTTATATATATATATATATATATATATGTATATATATATATATACGCATACACATTAGGTATAATGTATGTATGTACGTATACATGCGTGCGCGATGTGTGTGTGTATGTGTGTGTGTGTATGTGTGTGTGTGTATGTGTGTGTGTCTGTCTGTGTGAGTGTTTGTATGTGCGTGTGTGTGTGTGTGTGTGTGCTAGCGCGCTTTTCTGTGAATACATAGGCACTCATGCGCTTCATATCACGTATTTTATCTCACTCGAAAAGAAGTATTTATCACAAAATTGGTCAATAAAACAGTCAAATTAAACTAATTAATGCTATGTCAAAGTTTATCTTGAATGTTGGAAGAAAACTGAAGAATTTCTAGGATGTATATACACGTATATATATATATATATATATATATATATATATATAATACAATGTATACATATGTCGATATCCCGTTGGTATACACTGTTAGTGATTAAGTATTTAGCTTAAATGAGGATTGAAATGCCGAGACCCATGTACCTCAAATAAACATACATATATGTGTATGTACGTCTGCGCGTGTGTATGTATGTGTGCATATTAGACTTACACACACACATATATATATATATATATAGATATGATATATGTTGGTGTATGTATATATACATATATATATATATATATATATATATATATATATATATATATATATATAAACAAAAGTATATAATGTCTATATTGGTGCGTATCAGTTGCCAAGAATGTTTTATATATATAGGCGCAGGAGTGGCCACACGGTTCCTTTTTTAGTCCCACTGTGTGGCACCTTCGGCAAATGTTTCCTACTATAGCCTCGGGCTGACCAAAACTTTGTGAGTGGATTTGGTAGGCGGAAACTGAAAGAACCCCGTCGTGTGTGTGTGTGTGTGTGTGTGTGTGTGTGTGTGTGTGTGTGTGTGTGTGTGTGTGTGTGCGTGCGTGTATTTGTGTGTCTGTGTTTGTTCCCCCACCATCGCTTGACAACCGATGTTAGTGTGTTTACGTCCCCGTAACTTAGCGGTTCGGCAAAAGAGACTGATAGAATACGTACTAGACTTACAAAGGAAAAGTCCTGGGGTTCAATTTCTTCGACTAAAGGCGGTACTCTAGCTTTGCCGCAGTCAAATGACCGAAACAACTAAAATAATAAAAGAATATATCTTTCTTCCTCTAGCCCTGTATTTTCTGCTCTGTCAAATAATCTAAAACAATATAATTGAAAGATCCGATGATATGTCTGAGTAAACTATCAAATATGGTGGTCGAATTCACCTCACGAGGATTCGTCGTTTTTTCTTCTTTTTATGTGAACATATCAAAATAGCTGTATATTAGAAAAATGTTATTGTAATGGTACTCAAAAACTGAGAGCCGAAATAAGTGCGGAAATAATGAAGGTTTCTTTCTACTTCTGTTGCTGGAAAAATGCTCGCCAAAATAGATTTATTTCCATTGCAGAACGAATTTTCGTAGAAAACCAATCCAGAAAGGTCGATATGATATTTAACTGTCGGCAGATTTAGACGTAGGGTCCAGAACAACGTCGTACTCTCTATATACAATTTTGTACTGTCTTGCCAAGGCTTTCGGTTCAGTGCCATGTGACAGAATGTAGAAGGTTCTAGAACACTTCTGATTCTCTCCTCGCTTCATACGAGATATCGAAGCCCTTTGTGAGAGGATTCATTCTTAATAGGGGAAACGCATTTGTCCATCTTTTTATGCTGAAACCAGGATTAAACAGGAAGCTGTTATTAATCTTACATTTTTATCTGTATTTCGTATATTTGCTGCAAACATTGCCACTGATTCCTGTTGGAATTCAACTTGGGACTGGAACTATAGAATGATTGCATTACAGAATTAATCCATCCTTAACCTCTGATCAAATATCACCGGGGCATATAGTCATTATAGACGTATTATAGTCATGCTATTTAGCTCTTTCTAATTTTGAGCCGCAAGCTCAATTAGCCTTCGCAGAAGGTAGCTTAAAATCCTGCACAGAGTGCGACTTTTAAGCTAGTTAATAATAACAGAACGATTATTCTCGCTAGCCTCTTGTACAGATGTGAAACCCTGACGCTTTATCAAAGGTTTATAAACGTGTAGGAACGCTTCTATCAGGTAAAAGTCCGAACCATCTTGAGTATACATTGGCAGAATCATGTAACAAATAATTCTTGATCGGACCAAATTCAACATGTGAGTTTTTACATCACCTGTTTTGATGTGTTGGGCACGTCCCAACTGCTGAAGATGCTAAAGCGAATATTCATAAAGTTTGAGAAAATAAAATGCTGGACGCCTTTTAAAATAATTGTAAAGAAAACGCTGAGGAAAGGAGATATCGATGGATGAAGAAAAAAGGCCACATCGAGGAATCTTGAAGCCAATTGCATTCTAATTCTCATGTTTTTGTTGTCAGCGTACTTTTAGGATATAAATAGGCTGGTACAGACATCTTAGAATATAGATAAATTCAATGGAATCAAATTCTTGACAAGGAGAGAAGTCAACGAAGTCAATATTTATGATGGTGATAATGATGGGTGCAATGGAGTGCAGGCTGGTATAGTATTGGCTCTACAGACACGCAGAGACATAGACATACACGCACATATCCACACGCTTGTACGCGCCTGTGTGTATGAAGGAAAGGTTGGAAATGAAGTAAGCTGCTCCTTCTTGAAGACATTAAGTGATTGTCCATATAATTGAAGTGTATGTTAGATTTAAGATCAATGAAACATCAATAAATCTCCGTTAATGAATTCCTAAAATTACATTTGCATTAGATTCATACATCATCTGTTATTGATTTCTTCCACCGACGGAAACAATTATTTCTTCACACATAAACACACTCACGCATACACACTCGTACATAAACGCATCCACACACTCACGCAGACAAACATAAACACATAGGAACACGCAAGAACACACACAAACACATACACACTCACACACATTCACACACACACTATTCTATGAATGCCTCTTTTCACAATCTAACGCTTTCACTTTCAGTTGATTTTCCATCACTGTCTGCATGTATGTATGTATGTATGTATGTATGTATGTATGTATGTATGTATGTATGTATGTATGTATGTATGTATGGCTCTATATATGCTTGTATGTAATATATGAATGTATGTATGTATGTTTGCATCTACGTATATATGTATATGCGTATGTATGTATGTATAGAGAGAAAGATAGATGGATAGGTAGGTAGATAGATAGAAAGATAGAGACAGACAAACAGACAGACAGACAGGCTGGCAGACAGACAGTCTGACACACAGGCCGACAAATAGACAGACAGACAGACAGACAGAAAGACAGACAGACAGACAGACAGACAGACAGACAGACAGACAGACAGACAGATAGATAGATAAATAGATAGACTAACAGACAGACAGGCTGGCAGACAGATTGACTGACAGACAGATAGATAGACAGACAGACAGGCTGTCAGGCAGACTGACTGACAGACAGACAGACAGACAGGCAGACAGACATACGAACAGACAGATAGTTATAGATATATACATGCACACAAAAATACATGTATACATTTGTGTATATACACAAAATACATACAAACGCATAGGTATACATATGTCCACATGCGTTATACCCATATATATATTCTTATGTACATATGCACATTCATACGCATACACATACCTATGCATACGCATATATACATACATATATACATACGTATACACATACGTAAACACATACGTATACACATACGTATACACATGCACGTATACCAATCGCTTTATTTTATATACAAGAATATATTAGAGCTGATCATCAGCTTGCCCCACCTGTCTCTCTCCCTCTCACTCTTTGTCTGCCTGTTTCTCTCTCTCTCTCTCTCTCTCTCTCTCTCTCTCTCTCTCCATTTATACACACACATATGTATGCGTAGATAGAAAAAAAGAAAAAAGATAGATAGATAGATAGATAGATAGATAGATAGATAGATAGATAGATAGATTGATAGATAGATAGATTGATAGACAGGTAATATACATACATATATACATGCGTTCATATATATATATATATATATATATATATATATATATATATATATAGGTATGTCTATACACGTGTTTGTATGTGTATGTGTCTGTCTGTGTGTGTCTGTGTGTGTCTGTCTGTGTCTGTGTGTATAGGAGTCGAACAGCTTGTTGCCACTTTAATATTCCACTAATATTGGATATTATATTGAATGTTTGAAAGCTAAATTATACAAAGAATCGAGGATTGCTTTTCTTGCCATTGATTAGTATTGAATTTCCTATACTTATCTCCTTTAATTAAAATTTTTCTAATTATACTTGAGTGCTTCTCAGGTATCCAGTCCTTCGAGAATTATCCCAATATTTGCCAATGTGTGATCTTCCTTGTATGAACTACTAGACCCAGTCCCCTAAGACAATTTAAAACAGACAGTTAAAACAGGACCCTTTCCTGTACGCATGGGGGAGACTCTTTGATGATGTCTCCAAAACCAAACAAAACTCTCCTCTGCTTCTAGAAACCATCCGCTAACTTTGGAAGAAGCCTCGACAGTACATTTAACATCTCTGACTTCAACTCGGTTGCAATAGCTTCAACAGCGCAGCATATATCTTCATCATATCTGATTTCCTGAATCTGCTAGAAGATACGAAACTGCGTGCACGACTATGTACATTTAGTAATCGGTTTGGATCCACTGTGGAAAGGTCGTCATGAAGTTGTTTGAAAGCAGGTACAAGATTTGAGTAGGTTGTGCTTGTTGAAGTGGTGAACGAAAGGAATGGCGTCGACAAGTTGCAGTCCAATCAGCGCTCCTGTGCATTACAAGAATTTAAGAACAGATCTATGAAACATCTTACGATACAAGCCAGTTGGTTTGCAACATGCTCGTATTTCGCCAAATACGATGCAACATCATCCAGGTGGTACAAAGCTATTGCAGAAGTCAAAATGAGACGGTTAAAGCGTTCATTCTTCAGAACGTGGTTGAATGTGCTGGTCGAATTCACCAGCTTTGTTCCATGACTTGTGATCAAAATTATGATTGAATACTCTTGTTATGCAATCAAGAGCCTGTTCAGTGACACTGAATGAACTCGATGTTGAATTTGCAAGAAAATTCGAATAAATTTTGTCACTCCACTGTTTAGCTATAACTCGATTGAACATAAGTGAAGGGTGCACATTGCTAAACAGATGTTCAGGACTTACCCCACCCCCGAAATTACTGGCATTGTGATAAAGTTTGAAATCAATATTTGTGTATTTGTGTTTTTTTCTATCACATTGTTTATCAGTCTGTCTGTCTGTCTGTTTATTTATCTATCAAGCTATCCAACCATCTACCTGTCTGCCTGTCTATCTTTATCTCTCTCGCTCTGTGTATGTGTGTATTGTGTGTGTGTGTGTGTGTGTGTGTGTGTGTGTGTGTGTGTGTGTGTGTGTGTGTGTGTGTGTGTGTGTGTGTGTGTGTGTGTGTGTGTGTGTAAATCAGCCTTCACCACCACAACCACTGTTTATCACGAACGGCAACACAGCCGTCATCAACACCCAAACCAATACAACCAACAACAACCAATTCACCAAGTTTTTAATTACCAGCTGCCAACAACAATAGTATCAACATGATAGCAATATTTGTAGCTTCATATGTCAGAACAATGGAAGATGTATGTGTGAAAGAGTAGTCTGTGGAGATTTTATAGCTGAAATCAGAGATGCAAGAAGTAAAGTGCTGATGAACCGGGTAACCCTTCAACTAACCGATTCATTCTTCAACTAACTGATTAATTGAAGAAGCTTCTCTGTTAATTGCTCGGATTTAAATTTTTCATAGATCTAATGTGATACATAAATAGAACAGGTCTTGAGAGAATGGACCGAGAATCAGACTCAAAGCAATATAGTTTGCATGGCGAAACTTTCCATGAAAAACTCTTTCCTAGTTAGTAATGGCTGGTTTGAAATGTTTAAGACAAGCTTGTATTTGCACATCAGAAAATGACTGGGGAAGCGACCAGAGCCGCTACAGAGGCTACTGCTTAACTTTATTTCTCAAGTAGAAAAATCAACATCAAGATTTAAAGCTTCCAAACATCATCTGACGTTTCTTCTAGAAGATAGAGCCGCAAATAATATGAAATTAAAGCTCCTATATTTATATAATGAGAGTGCATGCCGCTGATGAAATTAAATTAAGACCCCTTCGCGTATATCATACCGGAAGTTCGAAGGCATTCAAGGATGACGTAAAGTTTAATCTTACCTCTGATTTGATGTTCAAAAACAAAAGCATGGAAGATAAAATGGAAAGTTTTCGGTTAGTAATTTCCAAACATTATTTGCCTTACCATGCCATACGAAAGGAATAGCACTTTTAGAAAATGGTTTACAAGTTTTTGCTGGTAATGACTCTAATTGTGAACGGAGCATAAAAATTGGAGTGGATGAATGGGTTGAGAGGGGAAAAGGGTAGTGGATTGAAAAGGTACGGGTTAAACGAGTTGGATTTGTAGTACGGTAAAGATGGGAATATCTTTGAGATTGGTAGTTTAAATTGTTTGATATGTGGGTAAAGTGTGAATTTTTATGATAAGTGTATTCACTGTAAGGTAAATGTAGTTAACTTTTCTGTTAGACAGAGGTTGTATTTATTGCTTCGTCTATTATATTTGTTAGTTTCTGTGATAATGCTCCAGTTGCGATTCATGCAAAACCATATAAACTTAGAAAGTGACGTACCATTATGTTTGTTTTTGTCTCTGAAAGGAGCGGTATACTGTATGTATCGAACCTTGAATATGTTACCTGTGAGTTTGATATATGCCTTTACTGATCCATCTGAATTAGGCGCCAAAATCAGATCCTTCTCCTGTATTTGTTGTCTGGAGTACAGATTTTGGTGGATTTATAGTTGCATAATTGTTGATAAGCATTATTTTGGGTATTTATTTTGGGGAGGGTTATGATGAAGGAGGATTTGTGAATTTATGTTTGGAAGGCAAATCTAGCTAATCTTTAACAATGTTTCTGTTAAATATTTCATGAAATTATGTGATCGTGAAAAGTGATTGGCTGGCAAAATATGTTTCCACCTTCAAGGTATACGGTCGACTGAACCATATGATTTTTCTAAGCTTATGTCTCTTGTGTTTTATTTCGGTGGGTTCAATATAACTGATGTTCCCACTGAATTTTTACCTCGTTAGTGCAGAACATCTCTATCGAATGTTACATCATACGAAGGAAGGCGAGAGATGCTCTTACAAATGTTGAGTTCGGATAACTGAAGGTGGACGATTAATGCACGAGGTTATTTCACTTGGCTTCTGAAAGAAGCGGAATTTATCTGTCTTAAGGTACATGTTAATATCCAAATAACTGACAGTATTGAGATTGGTGTTAACTGTTAACATTAGACAAAACTATTTGAATATCATAATTGTTATTTTCTTAATGATATCCATACCGTATCCATATATCTGTGTATGTGTATGTATAAACATGCATACATATAAGACGGGCTTTCGTACAGTTTCTGTTTAGAAAATTTACAAAGAAATTGTTGGTTAGTCTAAAGTTGTAGTAAAAGATGCTTGTCCAAGATGATTTGACTACACACACACACACACACACACACATGAGAAAACACACATACACACACATGCGCCTACACACAGATACACACACAAAAAAAACAAACAGTTGTGTATTCCATCGTGGGCCTTCACTAAACTTTCCGCAATTTGCTTGTCACCTTTACTCGGTGCATATTTTGAGAGAGTAAACAGAATGCAGTTAATTTGACATTTTACTGCAAACTAAATAGCCACTCGAGTCGAGAGAAAACGAGAAAAAAAAACAAGTATTGATTGATTTCCTGTAAATACCATTGAAACAAATGAGAGAAGCAAGATTGTTTTCCATTTGTTTGTTTCTTTCTTCACTGGTTTTGGCATAGAAGGAGAAGAGTGATGTGCATCCGATATATATTGTCATTACTGTTATGATATATATGAAATAACATAAACACATCTTTCATATACTTTTCCTTTCAATTGCTCAGTTTTTCCGTCTGTCTCTCCATTTTTTTTATTCCATTTCCTCCTCCTCCTCTTTCTTCTAAAACCGCTCTTTTATTTCGTCTTTCAACTTTTCCCTTTACTTTTGCTGCAACGGCTGCAAATACAAGTTATAATACTATAGCCAATTCGGGAGCATTTTACTCAGGCAGTCATACTGCTGGAAATAGTAACCAAATCACATACATAAAATTTGATCCTACATTCAACCGAAATAAAGCCACTGATAATCAGATATTCGCATTAAGGTATAAAAGGTACTTTTCTGCGGATTAAAACAAAAGTTGTGGAGAGCGGCAGCTTGAAGACCTTTGATCATGAGCTTCTGCAAAATAATTCTATTATACCACCCGCGTTGTGAATGAATTTGATAGACGGAAACTGAAAGATGTCTGCACTGTTCTGTCTTGTTTTTACTGTCTTTTACTGTCTTGTTCTCACTGTCCTGTTCTTGTTAACACTTTCACCCTCCGCAAAAAATTCCAAATTTTATTTAATTCGCTTTACGGGAAGGACTGTTCCAACGAAGTCGCGTATTGTCCTTGCCTTCGAAACGCGGAGTAGATGGAACAGGGACAACTGAAAAAGGGAAATATTCTTTATGTTGCATGTCTCGTTTCTCTGTTTGTTTTTTGTTTTTTTTTTCGTTGTTCGAAAAAAGTTCGTTTTCTATTTTCGTCTTTATGTTTTCGATTCTCTCATTGCGTTTAACGTTTTTTGTGATGTCCTGTACCCATATATGCATGTATGTATACATATTGATGTAGGTATGTACATATATGTATGGATATATGCATGTATTTATATATTATTTGCGTTTTATATATATATATATATATATATATATATATATATATATATATATATATACTTCGTTTTGGGATTTGGTTTGCAAGATTTTTTATGTGATTTCGTGTATTTTAAGGCACGAAAAGAAAATGACTCTCCCCAGACACAATAGAATATATATATGTATATATATATATATATATATATATATATATATATATATATATATATATATATATATATATATATATATGGGAGAATATACGAAAAAACAACAACAGACGAGGACAGGTGGTGTAAATAACAAAAGGATGTATTAGTATGACGCTCGGGAATACGGAAAGTCTTTGACGTTTCGAGCTACGCTCTTCAACAGAAAGAATACGGAGACAAGGAGAAAATCATTGAGAAAAAAAATTGAATAGTGTCCAGTCAACGGTCAATCATAATAATGGCTGATCATAACAATGGCTGACCGGAAGTTAGAAATTCTTTTTTCAGGAGAGCTAAGAAAAGGGGGAGATAACAAACGGTGATCGAAGAACGAGGGGCTGTGTGTGGGAGATAGAATGCTGGTGATCTTGACGTATGTAGTGTGAAAATGGGGAAGGGAGAAAGGAGTTGGTCAGTTGTAGTGTGTATCAATTCATAATAGAACATAAGGATAAAAATCGTGATAATGATTTTTATCAAGTAGTCAGCATACTATAAAAATTTACAGGCAATTTATACATTAAAATAATAATAATGTACATATTTATATGATTATATTATGGGATCAAGGGTGAAAACGACCTATCTCCAGCATGCTTGAAGGTATCGGCACTTCAAGCATACTAGAGATAGGTCGTTTTCGCCCTTGCTCGCTCAATATAATTAAATATATATATATATAATGTATATACATACATACATACATACATGCATACATACATATATGTATGTATTATGTGTGTATGTATGTATGTATGTATGTATGTATGTATGTATGTATATGTGTGTGCATAACTATGTGAGTGTCGTTTCGTGTGTTTATCTTCCTGTAACGTAGCAGTACGGCAAAAAGCGACGATAGAATAAGTACCAGGCTTATGAAAAATAATTAGTCCTGGGGTAGATTTGTTCGACTAAACCCTTTAAGGCGGCGCCCCAGCATGGCCGCAGTTAAATGACTGAAACAAGTTAGAGATAAAAGATGAATGATATCAAAACCAATACCAAAATATCAGAATATTGGTTTCTTTTTTTTGGCCCAATGCCAGCAAGTTGGAGTGGGTGCGAGCTGATTACATCGACCCCAGTGCTCAACTGGTACTTATTTTATCAGCCTCCGGAAGGATGAAAGGCAAAGTCGACTTCGGCAGAACTTGAACTCAGAACGTAAAAAACGGACGGTATAACCATAGGTTATTATACGCTAAAAGAAAAACCACTAAGTGGCTTCCTTACTTACTGAAAGAAGATGTCAGATCTTCAAACCACGTAAAATACGTTCTTGTATATATAGCACGTTGGATGTGAGCGGGCAAGACAATATCACAAAACTTTAAAAGACCAGTTATTTTTATACCTCGAAGTTTCACCATTAATAATTAAACAACTCTCTGTGAATCTTCGGAATGTACGTGTATCCTATGGGGATATAGTATGTATTTGAGTTTTGTAATTACACATCACCGGCAGATTTTACTGAAAATCCACAGATAATTGTTTAATTATTAATGGTAAAACTTCGAGGTACAGAAATAACTGATCTTTTAGATTTTGTCATATTGTCTTGCACGCTTACATCTAACGTGATATGTATGAGAAGGTATTTTACGTGGTATGAAGATCTGACATCTTCTTTCAGCAAGCAAGGAACCACTTTGTGGTTTTCCTCTTAGTGTTTAATCACCTATGGTTCTACACACGCACACACATATATATATGTATATATATAAATAAACATGTTCTTAACTACGCACACAATATGAGAACAAACTGTTTTAATTGCTGTCTTATTTCTCATCCTCGGTTTCGAATTATAAATATTTGATAAGATGGAGTTCTTAAGTCAATGTAACAACTTTAAAAATATTTATTCTGTCCGATTATAGGAGAAAAGTAAAAAAAAAAAAGAGTCTTTAAACATTCTTCTGTGCTGTTTCCACTTTTACTTTTTACCTATAACCTTTGATTTGTATGGATTCTTAACCTTTTTTCAACTATATATATATATATATATATATATATATATATATATATATATAAATTTAAATAATAAGTGTGAAAAATTGAATATTAATTTGATTAATATCAATGTAAAACCAGTGGCCCAGCATATTGAAAAGTCTGAAGATTCAGAAAAATTATATTACATACATATAAGAGGGATGACCACTAAGTGGACATCCATTATGCTAGAAGAAGACCACCTATGGTCTGACCACTAAGAAAAGATTCTTCTCAAGAAAATTCAGCAAACGCCTGAAAGTAAGCGAGCAAGACAAATGAAAAGATGCAAAATATAAAGATTAATCACAAACTCGGTTTGTGATTAATCTTTATATTTTGCATCTCAGGGGTCTTAGAATACCTGACGTCTCAACAGCAACCGACACAAACTGATAGCAGACGACCAGGCCCCTGTATTTATTGGTTTTTCTCTCCGCTTTGCAGACGGTGGCACACGGGTTTGCAGCAGATGCTGCAAGGTTCGAGTCGAAGAACGTGTCCCTGCACGTTGCATCCCAGACTAGAGATCTCCTGGTTATGTACAAGTTAGAAAGCTTAAATTCAAACACAAAAAAATCCACGTTTTTGTGTTTAAATTTAAGCCTCCACGTTGTTCACATACAATTAATAAGAATTAAATTTAAATTCCCGAATGTCCTGCTGTCATTCTCTAAAATAAAATTTGTCAGCTTAGAGAGTGCCTAAGTCTCTAACTATACAATTTCTAAAATCTTTCGTAATATTTCGAATGCGAAGAATGGGGAAATAAGTTTAAAACATGTAATTACTTAAATGGTATTTGATATTACAAGAATTATCTTGTCTTTTCTGTCTCAAACAGGTGCTATAATGTCTAATAGACATTAGGAACTTTGATAATTAAATAAGCCATTCATATTTAACATACAAATAAATGTGTACATAGCGATGCTTTGTATGCAATACTACACTAATGTAAAATAGATTTCGAAGCAAGACTGCAAATAGTAATCAGAGATGGGGAGGGTGGCCATTACAGGTATTCTGGAGCGCTTAATTGCAATATTGATTAAGAATTATCTCTAAATATGTGCAAAGGAATAAAGTGAAAAGTTTCTCAACTTAACCCTTGTTCCACGAGTAATTTGAACAGGACGGGATGTATCTATCTATCTAACTAACCATCTATCTGTTCATAAAAATAATATATATACATAACATGTATGTATATAAATATCTATACATATCAATATAAATAAGCATATATACATATATATAAATATATAGATATATATATACACATATTCATTTACACATAAAACTTAGATAAAACTTAGATATGTTTCGACCAAAGATTGGTCCAGGCCATGTCTAACTTAATAACACCACCTGATAGGATTATCTAAATCCTTTTTAAGTCAGGTTTTGTTTATGGTCCATTCAAGTAGTGAGTTCTTGTTGAGTGAGTTGTATCCAGGTATGGGTGGCTTATCTGGTATTCCTTGAAGAAATCTGTCCAGACCCCCGTTTAAAGGTGATGGGATCCTTTTCCTCTTTGATCAGTTTTGGGACATATATATATTCTTTTATTTGTTTCAGTCATTTGACTGCGGCCATGCTGGAGCACCACCTTTAGTCGAACAAATCGACCCCATAACTTATTTTTTGTAAGCCTAGTACTTATTCTATGGGTCTCTTTTGCCGAACCGCTAAGATACGGGGTCGTAAACAAGCCAACATCGGTTGTCAAGCGATGATGAAGAGATAAACACAGACACATGAATGCATACATACATACATACATATATATATATATATATATTCGTCGGGCTTCTTTCAGTTTCGAAATATGCTTCAGTTTGCAAATCAATTGTCCTCACGTGATAACGTTCATAAAACTGCTGGCATTGATATGTATTTATAGGTACTATGATAGCATCACATGAAGTGACGAGTTGGCAGAAACGTTAGCACGCCGGGCGAAATGCTTAGCGGTATTTCGTCTGCCGATGTAAGGGACTTACCCCTCCTCCGAAATAGCTGGACTTGTACCAAATTTGAAATCAATATGATAAGATCACATGAAGCGGGTTCCTGACAAAATATTTTCGTAGAAAAAGCTTAAAAAGAACTATTGCAGTAATGTCGCTGTCAGCCTGTTTCATCCATGAAACGACAGAAACTTCTTATATCACGAGTTGTGAGTTGAAGTTAATTGCAAAAAGAAATGAAACCGCAATCTACCGAAATTAAAGAAAATTTCAGTTTTCATTGTAGTTATTGAACTATAAACGCAGCAAATATATTTTTGTAATTGAGTTTGAAAAACATATTTCATGGTGTAATTTACTTAGTATTGTCTCAATAGAAAGAAATATTGCTGGAGAATATGATGTATAATACTACGAAATACCCCAACTCCTACATTAAACAGTATACACACATCACATACGCATTCATATCTACGCACATGCAAACATACATATATACATGCACACGCGCGCAAACATGCACGCACATACACACATGTAATATATATTTACGTATGATATGTGCATGTATATATATATATATATATATATATATATATATATATATATATATATACGTACATATATAAATGAGCATGCGCATTTAAGCAATTTGTGTCTAAGCACATTTGAAAGTTGTCAAAAATCATTGAAAATGAAATTAGTTAATAATTTGTTTGAGTTTAGGAGGATGGAAACGTTTTCTCTTCAATAACGCAACAAAATTCTTTCATTTCTGATGCAAAGAATGTATTTTCAACAGTTCGGCAACTACAACAAAAAAACTGCCATAATGACATCATTTCTCTTCGTCAAATGACATGCAATTCCCAAAATGCATGTTGCTTCCTTTTTCTATCAAAATATTCTTTCTGTTTTCTCATTTGTTCGTATCTGATGTCGCTAAATAACCGATTGACCGAGTGACCACAAGTAATGACCGACTGACTTTGATTGATGCACGCAAAATGCAACCAAAATACTAATAATTGAGCCCCAAATCTTTTATCACTCATCAACCACTAAACACACAAGCATTCCAGAGCAGGAAAGAATTACACAATAAAGACAATGATTTAGTTTAATATACACAGTTTGTTATTAAATGATCGAAACGAAAGAGTTGTTATATCATTCTCCTTGCTAATGTTGACTAATTAAACCTCACTGATTTATTAATATTATTTTTCGTTTTATTCTAAGTGACTTCTAGTGGACCTCTTTCAATTAACAGAAAGGGTACGACACAGAGTGACATCAAAACACTGAAGTTTTATTTGCTTCTTGAATATCTTTTGGTTTTTCGAAATGTTAATTCAAATGACTGAAATACGTATTACCGAGGAAGTTTTCAAAATACTTCTTCGTAAAAAGATTTTGAAGAGAAACCATTAAATATAAATTATTGGGGAGCAACGCCAAATTACCTAATTTGCAAAGCTTTGACAATCCTTATTAGATATTTTCTAATTCATATAAAACAAAAAATGGCTAATTGAATTACTAAGGTAAGTTGTTTTTTACTAACCATGTTTGTTATTTGTTGTAGAAAATATCACTTGGAATGGAAAAGGTAACGCTGATTGAAATAATCTGTAAATGGTCATAGAAAAACATGAATGTTCTCAAAGACATAAAATTCCTTATTGGTTTTAAAGCAAGTGGAAATACTTGCAGAGACCTAAAGTTAAATGTGCAAAAAATACAGAACATACAGCTGCATAATAAAGTTAAATGGAACAGAATTATATTTACGACGATTGACTGATGCAGATATTTTTTAAGTCGCCAGAAACTATCAATATGTGACCATTTTGTATCTGGAATATCCAATGATTGCAAGGAAGTAAGATGAAAAATTAGCAAACTATCTAGATGCATTTTGTTTTCTTCTGGTCTCTCAAACAGAATTCAAAATTATTTAATCGATCAAAAAGTTATGTTGAACGAAACAGAAAATGAACTTAAGCAGGCTAAATTTGTTGCAATTCTTTTATAATGAAATATCTGATGAATCGAACTATTCATAGTTGTCAACTGTTTTGCGTTATATTGCAAATGATTGTGTTACTAAAAAATGATTTAATCAGTTCAATGATGTTATTGCAGACCGTTCAGCAAATGCTTTATCCGAACAGTTTTTAAATGCATTGAAACATGGAAGAATGAAAATAAATTACCCAAGCCTGTGATGATACCGCTACAATGGCAGACAGTTAAATGGAATGCAGTGAATGGGAAAGGAGAAGTATGAATCCGTAACCTTCGTTCATTGTCTTGCTCATATATTAAATTTAGCTCTTTCACAAGCATGCTTTGCTATAAAAAAAATCAAAGATATATTTTCTACACTATTTGGCACTTTTTTTCTTTTTTTTTTTTTTTTTTACAAAATCACGTTAAAACAGCTAATGCGTTAGATACTGCTAAAAAAAGATATCCCAAAGCACCAAAGACAAGATGGAATTACTCTTCCTGTCTCAGAAAAACCACGAAAGAAAACTACCATTTCCTAATCTTCCTTGTTGAATGCATTATTAATAATCCTGAAGCATAAGATAAGATTACTTTAAATTCAGCAATTGGATTCTTACAAAATTAAAAATATCCGATATTTTATTTCTATTAAAAGTATTTAGCGATATATTTTCCTTTTGCTTGTATCTTATTTAACAACTATCAGACTAAAAGACTTGGTTTGCGTATTCAAAGAGCAACTTGATAAAACTAGATCCGTGCTTAAAAATAAACTGATCGACTTTTCGATTCGATGATTTATAGAATGCTGGAGTAAAACTATAGTATAGATCAGCAATCCTAATGAAAAGTTTCGGGATAAATTTATTGGACAGAAGTTTCGTACAGAATTCTCTACAACGAAACTGTTGGGACAATATTTGACACCGCCTTGTATGTTTTGTTTTATGTATGTATTCTCGTGCATATAGCTACATTTCTAGACATGTTCGTATATGTTTAAATGATAAATTTCTGGAAAGTTTTACAGATTTTTACAGTTCTAGTGATGGATTGGATCTGTAGTCTTCGAATTAGCTTTCTCCTTTCTGGCTTTGGGAAGCCTAATTTCTCAAGATTGGTATTTAGGCAGTGTGTTACATATCCCAGGGCCCCAATAATTACAGGTATAAATCTGAACTTGTAATCTGGATAGAGTAACTGCAGATTTCTCAATACTTCAGCATAGGTGTTCTCTTTTCCACTGAACTTCAGCTTTATGTTAACATCCGCTGGGCACCTAATTTCCACAACTGTACGCTGTTTCTCTCCTCTATCCCAAATCATTATATCAGGTCTGTTGTGCTTACATTTTATTGAGGCCTTCACTGATACACTCCACCAGTATTCTTTTATTTATTATGAGTGGCTATGGCTTCTACCATATTGTGAATTCCTATTTCTTTGTCCTCGGGATTATCTTTCCGACGGATTTCATTATATGTATGTATGTATGTATGTATGTATGTATGTATGTATGTATGTAGATAGATAGACAGATAGATACATACATACATACACACATACATACATACATAAATGTGTGTATGTATGCATATATACATATATATATATATACACACACACCCGCGCGCGTGATTTTAATTGCATAGGCTGGCTAAATATATATCTTGGTCAATCAATATGTGTCGCCAACGACTGTAACTGTACTGGAATATAAATGAATATAAGTAGTACTTGTTCATCGTACTTGTCATAAGCGACCTCCTTCTCTCTTCCACTTCCTCTTCTTATTTCTCTTTCTCTCTTTTTCTCCCGCCCTCCCTCTCTCTCTCTCTCTCTCTCTCTCTCTCTCTCTCTCTCTCTCTCTCTCTCTTTTACACATTCTCTTATTCTCTCCCCTCTATTTATCTGTAAAACAGATAAATAAATGATGAACCCATAATGGCTAAATGTATATTTATTAAACGTTCTCATTTAAATTCATTCATAACAGTGTTCCAGAAAACGATTTTCTTTCTCCGGTTGAATACGCCCTGATGAACCAAAATTTGCAACCAGATGGCAGGGTTAACTGTGCCATATGGTTGAGCATTAGCCTATAATTGTTCACGTAAATTGCTTTATGAGGTATTTTACAACATTGCTATATCAATCGACAATAATGAATCGGTTATTGGCAGAGCCTATCTATCGATAATCAGAAAAGCTTTGATATAGGAATTGACTTATTTCTAGGGTCCAATTATCTTAAAGCTATGAAAATACCGCCTGTTATAATGTTTCAAGAAAGGCGCAACCATAAAGACAAGAAGACGTAACGAATACAAAATTGACATTCAAACCAAAATATTGGATTCAAATTTTGGCACAAGGCCAGCTATATGGTGGGAGGGGAGAAGTCGATTGCATCGACCCAGTGTCCAACTGGTACTTATTTCATTGAATCCGAAACGGTAAAACGCAAAGTCGACCATGGTGGAATTAGAACTTATAACGTAAAGACGAATGAAATGCCACTAAGCGTTCTAACTATTCTACCAGCTCGCCGCTTTATTTCGTACCAAAATATCGGTTTTAGATGTTGATACTAGGCAAATATTCTTTTCTTCTCTAGGTACAAGGCTCGAAATTTTTTTTTTGGGGGGGGGGGGGTCCAGTCGATTAGATCGATCCCAGTACACAACTGGTATTTAATTTATCGCCTCCGAAAGGATGAAAGGCAAAGTCAACCTGGGCGGAATTTGAACTTAGAACTATTCTGCCAGCTTCATAACAATAATACAGCATAGACCTCCTCAGGTATCGAAGTTGTAATAAACAAACGTTTCCATGTGTTTCAGCGCAATAAATATTTGCTTTTATGTCTAAGAGTACCTTTTTCACTCTTCATTGTTTTCGAGTTTTGCATTCTTTATACTTTTAGCTATTAAGAAACAATGAAGAGACATTAGCTGCTTCATTTATGCAAACCAATTTCTTTCTTTCTTTTTTAATTGTTCTTACCATTCTCTTTAACGATTCTTCGGTTAAGTTCTCTATTATACATTCTTCCGGCCGTATTCACAAATTTGCCACATACAAAATTTCTATAATTAACTAAAAAGAAAATTATAATTTTATACTTTTCATTTTATGATTTGATTTTATTATTTTTTATAAACAATTAGATAAAAGTAATGTTTTAATAGAACATAATGATACAATTACATATAGTGTGATAACAATGCTTGTTTTTGTAATGCTAATAATTTTTTTTTTATTCTTACATTGCGTTGCTAGAGGCTGATCGTGAGTATACAACGAGGTACAGCAATAGCTAACATTTTCATTAACGTACTGAACAAACTTTGAATAATTTGTCTTTTATTTTTTGTTGTTGTTGTTTTCGTGTGGATTGCGTCTATGAATATTAGTTTCTATATTATATCCCCCAATCAGCCAAAAAGAAAACAAGAACAAAAAAGTACGAAGCTGTTGCTAACGGTGTTGTCGTTGGAAGTGGGGGGTGAGGTAGCAACAGTGTCGCAGGGGCGCAGTGGCGGCAGCGGAGCTAGAGGCGGCAGCGGCGCTAGCGGTGGAAGAGTCGCTAGCGGCAGGTGGGGCAGCAGCGGCGGAACCAGCAGCGGCGGCACCAGCAGCGGCGGCTCCAGCAGCGGCGGCTCCAGCAGCGGCGGCTCCAGCGGCGGCTCCGGCGGCTCCAGCGGCGGCTCCGGCGGCTCCAGCGGCGGCTCCGGCGGCGGCTCCGGCGGCGACGGCGGCGACGGCTGCTCCGGCGGCGGCGGTGGTTATTTACTATTATCTTATTTTATTACAGTCGTGTACTTTACACATTAAATAGATAGCTTATTGGTCAATATAAAATGGTTAACACAGGCTAATTAACGGAATGTCGTTGTTGAACACTCCGTCAGAAAGAGCAACGAAGTCGCTCTTAAGTAATTTTATCCTAGAAGATATGACGTATCTTAAAAACAAAACCGACGGTATGATGATAGATGGAATGCGTTTTGTTCCTATATCTGCTCAGTGAAGTATGACTTCTGGCTAAACATCATCATGAACAACAACAGCAACAATAAACGGTGGATATCAATCAAGAAGCAGATTCTGTATGGGGGGTAGGGTCGACTCATTAGAAATATAAGCCAAATCGGTCTTTAAAACATACTTTGTTCTCTTAAAATATGAAGGCTACATTGAATAACGTAGTCCTAGGTACACAATGCCTTTCGTTTAGTATTTCCTTGATCAAGGGTTTGTTAATAAGTCTCTCAACCTTGTTCAAAGAGTTACTAACTACAGCGAAATGGCTCTCATATTACACCCTACACGAAGGTCTGGAAGGGTATGCAAAAGTCATAGGCTCCACCTTGCCCTTCTCAGCAACACATTAATCCCCTATTAAGTGGATTAATGTATTGGTCTAAAGGGGTCTGAAAATTAAAAAAATAAATAAATAAACATGTAACTGAGCGGTTCGGTAAAAAGACCGATAGAATAAGTACTAGGCTTACAAAGAATAAGTCCTGGGGTTGATTTGCTCGACTAAAGGCGGTGCTCCAGAATGGCCGCAGTCAAATGACTGCAACAAGTAAAAGAGTAAAGAGTAAAGAGTAAGAAACTTTCAAGAGAGCTGAACTGCAGGTCTTCCGAGAAGAAACCCCTTCAGGTATGTGTTTCAACTATTAACTTCTTACACTCTCAGAGGACTGGATTGCATCTGGGTCATGACTCCTGGGTGCCCTTCTGCTAACAGTTTTTAACCTCTTGGGTATCGGAGACTTGTGTATTTAAACGCCTGGAGATTTCATCCAGTTGGAAAGACCCTATTCAGTCATGAATGACCATGGGGTTGCACCTAGAAAGCTACCCTCCGAGGCACAAATTCGGGAAAGGTTGTTTATACTGGTATGTATGGGCGACCAGCAGTCGCCCATACATGCCAGTCTCCTCTCTCCACACCACCGATGTTGTCCTAGGAAAAGGCAAACGCCGATACAACCAGTGACCTCGCAACTCATTTCTACAGATGAGTGAATTGAAGCAACGTGAAATGCTCAAAAATACCACATACAGCCCAGTCCGGGAATCGAACTCGCTAATTCATGATTGCAAGCCCGACGCTCTAACCACTGTGCCATGCGCCTTCATCTACTTGCAACTCCCTAATAATCCTTCTAGTATAGGCACAAAGGTCTGAAATGTAGGGGGGAGGGGGACTAGTCGACTTCATCGACCCCCAGTGTTTCACTGGTACTTAATTTATCGACTCCGAAAGGATGAAAGGTAAAGTCGACCTCAGCGGAATTTGAACTCAGAACGTAGCAGGAGACGCAACGCCTTAATAATGACTGGACGATAATTGATTGTTTGCCTTTAATCACTGATTAAAAGATTCTGGACAGACCCTGACTTCAAGTTTCACACTTAAGTTATTGCTCAACCCGAGACAATGGCTATATATATATATATATATATATATATATATAATAATAATAATAATAAAGGAGTTACGACGCAAAAACGTATATATTCAAATGAGCATATTTATCTTCTTCAATATATATTTCAGTATAAAGAATTCATTATATATATATATATATATATATATATATATATATATATATATATATATATATATATATATATATATATATATATATATATATATATATATATATAACTCACTAGCCCAAATTTCTGCTCAATGAGATCAAACCAGAAACAATAAATGGTTGCGAAGTGAACTTTGTAACCACACAGTCATACTAGGATATTATACAAGAATGAATTTGACGTAATTCTCTTCCAGATCATAAAAGACATTTTTTTTTTTTTTTTGCTTGGGTTGGATTTTTTTTTTTTTTTTTTTTTTTTTTTTTCGTTAAGAAATGTTAAGAATAAAGTAACTGCTATTAAAAACCAGAATTGGTGCTCCATCTCAACAAAAATCTGTTGATAAAGTTCACAGATTCGGATATGTTCGTGTGTCGTGGGGAGACTGACATTTCAATCAGAGCTCTTCTTCG
>NC_142950.1:25403423-25430923 GCF_046866305.1 Octopus bimaculoides | reverse complement strand
TATGATTTTCTGACGATATATATATATATATATATATATATATATATATATATATATATATATATATATATACATATATATATATATATATATATATATATATATATATATATATATATATATATATATATATATATATATATATATATATATATATATATATATATATATATATATATATATATATATATATATATATATTAGAGGCTTTGGAGGTGATGTACAGGAATTATATATTAGAAAAAATAATAAGGTACTCAGATATCTGGATGATTGTACATTTACAGATTTTTATTAATATGTCACATTTTTTATAAATATTAGCGCTTGCATCTATTCTTGTAGATCCTCCAGATTTTATATATATATATATATATATATATATATATATATATATATATATATATATATATATATATATATATATATATATATATATATATATATATATATATATATATATATATATATATATATATATATATATATATATATATATATATATATATATATATATATATATATATATATATATATATATATATATATATATATATATATATATATATATATATATATATATATATATATATATATATATATATATATATATATATATATATATATATATATATATATATATATATATATATATATATATATATATATATATATATATATATATATATATATATATATATATATATATATATATATATATATATATATATATATATATATATATAAATAATATATATAAGGCGTACGAGTGGCTGTGTGGTAAGTCGCTTGCTTACCAACCACATGGTTCCGGGTTCAGTCCCACTGCGTGGCACCTTGGGCAAGTGTCTTCTACTATGACCTCGGACCGACCATAGCCTTGTGAGTAGATTTGGTAGACGGAAACTGAAAGAAGTCTGTCGTGTATATGTATATATATATATGTGTGTGTGTGTATCTGCGTATGTGTACATATGTACGTATGTATCTATGTATGTATTTATTTATGTATGAGCGTATGTATGTATGTATGTATACGGCGGGCCTCTTTCAGTTTTTGTCTACTAAATCCATACATGAAGCTTTTGTCGCTCCGAAGCTATAGTAGAAGACACTTGCTCAAGGTACTACGCAGCGGCACTGAACCCAGAACCATGTGGTCGGGAAACAAACTTCTTACCACAAAGCCATACAGCCACGTAAAATCATGATATACTGTCCTTGAGAATGATATTACAGAGTATTACGGCTTTACTGCCATTGATATTATAAAATTATCAACAGTATTGATAGCATTTCTGTTTTTTATAAATATACAAATACGAAATGTTTTATGTAATTTTCTTCCGAAAGTTTAATAAATATTTTTAGTTTCAAAATTAGTATTCAGTTCATGATTTCATATAAACCCATGAAATTTGAAAAAACGTAAAATTATAATTATTCATAAGGTTACGCATAACAGCGAGAATCCAAGCCATAACATATTTATTCACTCTCAATACGTTCTGACAGATTCGAATGTGAATATTTGATTACTGTTGTTTTTCGTCTTTGGAAAACATTGTGGTAAGAACCTTGCTTCCCAGTTACGTCGTTCCGGATTCAGTCCCACTATATGGCACCTCGGGTATGTGTCTGCTTCTATAGCAGTTACCAGGGTAGCGAAACTCACGCAAGTAACAAGGATGTAGCAACCTGTTCAAAGGCAGAAACCCCGGGTTAATGTGCAGTAGTTTGTATAGTATAAATAAATAAATGAAGTTAAACGCAGGTGTTATTAAGATTCTTTTACTTCCGACATATGTTTCGAAGACAACATTGGCATTATTCCAAAGGAATAAATGGTATAAAATAATGTAATCTTCTCCTCAGGGAAAGAATGAGAATCAAACTCAACAATAAGACATTTTAACAAATGTGATGACTGTGTAAATGATGAACAGAACGCTATTAAGTATTTTAAAAAACCGTTAGTAGATATGACGTCAAAGGTAGCGCATATGAAGAGAAGGGGTAAAGAAATCAATAAGGAGAGAACTAATAAAGGAGAAATATAGAGTGATATGTGAGTTAAATGTTCAAAGGCTTGGAAATAGATATCTCTATTGGAAGTAGAGTGAAAGAAGAACTAAATGCTCAAACTATATAGATTGGTATAAATCCCTTATATGAGCTAAAGGTGTGTTTCTGCCATCGTAAGAACGCTCTATACTCGTGTTTACAAGTGGATTCTTAGAAAAGAAAATGTGGAACAGTTCAGAATTACAAATATTACAGAATTTTTTTACCTTTGTCGTAAGGGAAAGAAATTGATAGGATGAACCAATCTAAATTAAATTTCTTATTATCTATAAGATGCCAAATCAATTTACTAAGTCTCTATAAACTTACTAGGAGCTACTATTTCGAACTGCTTAAAAAAGAAATTCAAAAAACTATACGATCACTGGTAAGAATACACTCAGGGAAGCTAACCTTGAGGCTAAAGAAATTATGGAAATGTATGGATTACAGATGAAGACAGAACCATTAGATCCTAAGCAACCACGGTTTATTTTAAAAGACCACAAACAAAACTTTTATAATAACCCCTCATTACGGCTTATCTGTCCTTCCAGCTCAGACATCGGTTTACTTAGTAAAAACATCCTAGATAAATATATCCCTACATTAGTCAATAAATTAAAACTTAGTTTATGGTCTAATTCTTTTCAAGTCGTTGATTGGTTTAATTCTATTACTAATAAGGTTATCACTAATTTCATCCAGTTCGATATTTCTAGCTTTTATTCCTCCATAAACCCAATATTACTTAATAAGGCACTTTGGCTTGCTCACAACAAAGCTGGTCTCACCAGAGAAGAGATTAAAGTTGTGTTGGCAGCCAGAAAATCTATCATAAAATTTGACGAGCTGTGGGTCCGTAAGGATACACCCGACGGATTTGATGTCACGATGGGAAGTTCCGATTCAGCACAGATAGCGGATTTAGTCGGCGTATATATACTTTATGAAATGGCTGACCAGTTTCCATTCCCAGACATCAGTGGAGGTCTATATCGCGATGATTGTTTACTTTACCTCCAAAATGTTTCCAATCAAAAAATACAAAGGGTTAAGAATAGGTTAGTTAGGTTTTTTTTCCGTAGAATGGGCTTAGGGATCGTTTTTGATGACGAAGTAGCTAAAGCCAACTTCTTAGATATTACACTTAATTTGCACAATAACTTGTACTTCACATACCACAAACCATCACCAATCTCAAGTATATTAGCCTATCCAGTAATCACGCTAGGGCAATTACTAACAATTTAGTTTAAAATATTTCAGTTAGATTGTCTAAACTATCCGCCAATGTTGACATTTTTAACGACGAGGCTGAATTGTATAACTCTGTCTTAGTTAAAGTAGTGTATAAAGAAAAAGTTATTCCGTTCAATCTCACTCTGCATTTATTAATCGAGACATGAAATCTAGTTGTAATAAGAAGAGCGATTTTAATTTTTATATAGACACCAACACTAAACAGAGTAAGGTTTTTTTTACAGTATAAGGGAGATAACCGTTATTTAAGCCCATTTTTTCATTCTAATAGAAATACGATTTTCTTTAGAGATAGTTCCACTTACAATTTGATAGGTGCTAGCAAAACTATTTGGTTTGTTATTTCGTATGGAAAGCAAATTAAATTTAATCTTCCTTTACAGTTCTGTGAAGTGGTTAGTAAGAACTTTACAAAAATTCTAGATATTATTCGATTATAAATTCTCATAGACTTAGAGTAGCATTTTCCAACACAAAAAATCTTTCGCAAATTATATCTTCTCATAATATCAAGCTGTTAAATAAAAATTCATTTACTGATAGTTCCAACATTAATTTAGTTAATACCAACCTTTCCTCTAATAATAATAACAACAAAGTTTTGGTCTCTGAACTCAACCCCAACAGAATTAGATTTATGTCTAATAATTCTAAGATTACGAATTCTATATATCAGTGTAAAATTACTTCCAGTACCGAAGTCTATTTTTATATTGGTGCTTCTTCTTCACAGTTATCTAAAAAAAATTCCAATCATTATTCTACATTTAGGGATAATAGTAAATTGATTTGGCATCTCAAAGATAATAATAAGAAATTTAATTTAGATTGGTTCATCCTGTCAATTTCTTTCCCTTACGACGGACTTCTTTTAGTTTCCATCTACCAAATCTATTCACAAGGCTTTGGTCGACCCGAACCCATAGTAGAAGACATTTGCCCAAGGTACCATGCAATGGGACTGAAACAGAAACCATGTGGCTGGAAAACAAACTTCTACACCACACAGTTACACCTGCGCCTAGAATAAAGTGAGATCTCACCAGACACAGGGAAGTCATTAACTTACAATGTATAAAGTAAATTTACGACTTTGGTTTTTATTAATTCTTTATCATTTCACTATTAAAAGCTTATACAAACCATTTTTAGAATAAAATTTATAAATTATCATCCACGTTAAATTCGTTTAGTCGTGATACCACACCTGCGATTTAGGTGAGCATTAGGCATAACAACTACTCAAAAGAGGGGAGCTACAAAATTAAAGATTAAGAAACACTGCATTAGATCAACTAATACTTATACAGCAATATCACACCCTTTATCGACTAGTATAACATTTCCCCACAGAAGTAATATAAGTATCGATCAGCAATATCCTTTCTACTATAGGCACAAAGCCTGAAATTTGGGGGAAGGGGGATAGTAGGTGCCATCGACCCCAGTGCTCAACTAGTAGTTATTTTATCGACCTCGAACGGATAAAAAGCAAAGCTGACTTGGGTGGCATTTGAACTCATAACGTAAAGACGGGAATTTTGCGCGGCGTGCTAACGGTTCCGCCAGCTCACTGCCTCAAATGCAATCACCAATATGAACATTTTCTTTGAAAGTAAAATATGTGTTATCTCTGGCTGACACCTCAATGCACTAAAACATGTGGCATTTTACTCCACGGAAAAAGGAAACAATTTCCTCCATTAAATTTGAACAAAAGCAGTGAACAGTTGACGGTTAATTATCGTATTCATTCAGCCATTTTATCTCTGCACTATAAATATGTGTCGATTTAATCGTTGTCAGCTCTTCGCTTACAAGTATTGGTTTGTGTCTATGTCAGAAATTATTAATATAATCAACGACTTTTACACCTTCGAAAAGAGTTCGCAACAAAATTTATTAACGCAGTGAAAATTTAATAAATACGCAGAGAATGAATAAAAGGAAAATTAATTTTTAAAATTCGTTATTTTGTTTTTTAACTTCTTTTTATCAGATTTTGCTTCGCATGTTCCATTTTTGTTGTCGTCCATTATTGTTTTCTTTCTTTCTCACATTTTTATTATAGTTTTATTTTTATTTTTCATTCTATTTATTTTTTTTATTTTTTTATTTTGTTTCTCTCCTTATCTTAAAAGGCTCCGTGGTGCCAGGCAGCGTTTGAATGGTGATACGAATATTCTTTGAAAATAAAAAGAAGGTAATCGAAACGTTATACTTTCTTTCGATGGAGTCGTTATTGTTGGATTTAATCTTTATCAAAAACATCTTTCTCTGTGTGTCTATGTGTATACATTTATATATATGTGTGCGTGCGAGTGCACGCGTGTATGTGTATGTATGTATGTGTGTGTGTGTATGCGTTCATGCGCGCGTATGTATGCATGTGTCAAATAGCACAGTCAAAATGCCATTTTTCCACTTAAAAACCCCTGTATCTGTCATATAGCTATTGTTATTGGTGTTTGGCATACTTCTAACGAACACGTTTCTTCATTCAGTATGCATATAGACACATGCATACAGAATGAAGAAACGTGTTCGTTAGAAGTATGCCAAACACCAATAACAATAGTTATGTAACAGATACAGGTGTTTTTATGTGTGAAAATGGTATTTTGACAGAAGTTCTATATTCTCTTCTACTCTAGGTACAAGGCCCGAAATTTTGGGGGAGGAGCCCAGTCGATTAGCTCGACACCAGTACGCAACTGGTACTTAATTCATCGACCCCCGAAAGGATGAAAGGCAAAGTCAACATCAGCGGAATTTGAACTCAGAACGTAAAGAGAGCCGAAATACCTATTTCTTTACTGCCCACAAGGGGCTACACACAGAGGCGACAAACAAGGACAGACAAACGGATTAAGTCGATTTTATCGACCCCAGTGCGTAACTGGCACTTAATTTATCGACCCCGAAAGGATGAAAAGGCAAAGTCGACCTCGGCGGAATTTGAACTCAGAACGCAGTGGCAGACGAAATACCGCAAAGCATTTCGCCCGGCCTGCTAACGTTTCTGCTAGCTCGCCGCCTTTCGAAGTTCTATATTGACCATATAGGTTTTACAAATTTACTAAATATTCTTTTCTATTCTAGGCACAAGGCCCGAAATCTTAGGGGAGGGGACCAGTCGATTAAATCGACTCCAATACACAACTGGTACTTAATTTATCGACCCCGAACAAATGAAAGGCAAAGTCGACCTCGGCGGAATTTGAACTCAGAACGTAGCGGCAGACAAAATACCGCTAAGCATTTCGCTCGGCGTACTAACGTTTCTGCCAGCTCGCCGCCTTTCGAAGATCTATATTGACCGTATAGATTTTACAAGTTTACTAAATATTTTGCTACAATCTCTATACGAACTACATTATATCCCAAGACACCACAAATCCAACTAACATTTCGATTTTTATGCATTGTAGTTATTTTAATTCTCGTTTTTATGCATCCTTAGAGCAATACGCAGCCTGGTTAAATTTTTGTTTTTGAATATTTGGTTTGCAATTGAAGATAGTTAAAACTTCTATTAATTTAAATTAGTCTTCAAAACGGCGAGCTGGCAGAATTGTTAGCACGCCGGGCGAAATGTTTCGTGGTGTTTCGTCTATCTTTACGTTCGGAGTTCAAATTCCGCCGAGGTCGACTTTGCCTTTCATCCTTTCGGGGTCGATAAATTAAGTATTAGTTGCGTACGGAGGTCGATCTAATCGACAGGCCACCTTCCCCAAAATTTCGGGCCTTGGGCCTAGAGTAGAAAAGAATTGTTAGCACGCCGGACAAAACACTTAGCGATATTTCGCACGTCTTTATGTACTGAGTTCAAATTCCGCCGAGATCGATTTTTGCCTTTAATTATTTCGAGGCCGATAAAATAAGCACCAGTCTGACACTAGGATAGGTGTAATTGACTTACCCATGTGCCCAAAATTGCCGGCCTTGTGCAAAATTTGAAATCAATTTAGAGCAGGCCTTAATTCTACTTTCTACAGGGATGTGTGAACCAATTCTAAGGTCTAACGTAATATCTAAAACATTGTCGAAGCTGAGGTTAGCATTGTTGGTCATTTTAAACTTCATTTCTTTAAATGTTTCCATGGAATTTTTCCGAATTTCGCCCACAGAATATTACCAAAAAGTCGTCCGTATCCAGTCTTAGACTGTGGTTCCCGATACTGTTGTCCCACGTCCTCGGCAAAATATCGTCACATCCCCAACCTTAAGAAACACAAAGCAAAGTTTTATGTTTTTATAATTTGTTCTAACCTTTTACTGCAAGAGCTAACACACACACACACACACACACACACACATGCACACGTACACGCGCCCGCGCGTTTTGAACATATAGCGAACGAAATTAAGTATAAACAAAGTCATGAGAAATCGAGTTAATGGTGCGAAAATCTTTATTACATCAAAGTGTTGGCCATTTTACTTTTAGATCTATATTTTTCTTAATGTTATTAGATGTGTGAAGAAACAAGATCAGGAATTTTAAACAATTTTCTCGTTTTCCTTTGAGTAAAGGAACCAGATATATATAGACTTACTGAGCGTATATATATATATATATGTATGTATGTATGTATGTATTTATGTGTATATATACGTGTATATATGCATATATACACATATATATGTATGTATTTATGTATGTATATATACGTGCATGTGTGTGTACTTATATATGCATATACATATATACTTACATATATACATATATACTTACATTTATACATACATTTATGCATACATACATATATACATACATATAATCACATATATATGTAAAGATATATATATGTATATGTACCTGTGTGTGTGTGTGTGTGTGTGTGTGTGTGTGTGTGTGTGTGTGTGTGTGTAAATTATGTTTTAAGTTCTTTAACTTCACTGATGAGTAGGGAGTCAAGTTTTCTACTACGAAAATAGCAGTAGCGATATCCGGGTGTATCATATAGACATTCTGATTACGTCGAGGCTAAAAATAGTAGCTAAATTGTTCACTCGAGAACAAAATAATTTCCTTTCTCAATTACCTGGTTTCCGGCTAACTTTGTAGATGAAACTTCATTGTCATGGTGAATCAATAAACCAGACTATAAAAGCTATTGTGAGAGCGTAGATACACCTACAAATACACACACACACACACACACACACACACACACACACATACAAATATATATACATATATACAAGCATCTGTTTAAATCTTGAATGAACTTTGTTACGTCGATGTTGTGTCAGTATGTTTATCGACGGTCATTTACCGATATGTCGATTGATTTTCGGAAGAACGTACAGATAATTACACGTTGAAAGATTCGCATTTATTAGCGTGCAGACGTATACAGAGAAATATAGAGAGACACAAACACTTAGACACACATACACACACGCCTATAGACATACACATATGGGAAAATATGCGTGCATGAGTAAATATATATACATACACACATACACACGCACAGGTGTACATATGTGTGTGTGTGTGTACATATATATATATATATATATATATATATATATATATATACCGTATAAGATTAAGAGAAGAAAAGGGAAAGTTAGTGGTTGATAATTATTTATTAATAAGTTGATAATCATATATGATTATCTGTATATAGAGAGTTAATCAACTCACGATTGTTATTGGTTATATGTCTTGGCTCTCAGACTTCTTGCCTTGAGCGCTTTAGTATAAGCGGCCTAACACTGTTCGTTTGAACCTGTCACCTCCGTTCGTGTGTGTGTGTATTTGTGTGTGTGTATGTACCTATGTCTGTGTCTGTGCGTCCGTGAAAGAGAAAGATAAATACATACATATATACATACATAGACAGATAAACAGATGTATATGCGGACACAGACCTAGACAGATAGATACATACATACATACATACATACATACATACATATATATATATATATATATATATATATATATATATATATATATATATATATATATTTATCGTGGACAGGGATTAATCTTCTCTCTTCGCTCCTTTGCGCCACATGGGCTCAACTTGCCATCCCTGTTCATTTAACTTCCTCCTCTCTCCTCTCTTCTTCTCACACCTACATCCTCCCACCCGCCTCTCCTCTCTTGCTCCGACTCCTACTTCTTTTCATTCCTACTCTTCTCTCTTCTCTTCACTCCTACTTACCTCCTCCCTTCCTCGTCACCCCTCCCTCGTAACCCCACCCTTACACAATCCAACCCCATCTCCCTATCCATCCCATCCCTTACACACACTTCCACATACCCCACCTCTACCCCTACCCTAAACCTAACCCACACCCTACCCTTGCTTTCCCCACTCTCCCCCTCACATCCCAACACCACCACACCACACACCACCACACCATACACTACCATACCACACAACACCACATCACACCACTTCCCTGCCCCACATCATCATCCACACACCGACACATACACACACACACACGTCAAGGCCACCAGCTCTCTTCCACGCGCTCATACATGCTCTCTTATACACACGCACGCGCACCTTCATTTTGGAATCACCACTATTTTATTATCTCCCCTTTTTCCTAGCTCTCCTGTGTGGCCCCTCTGTCCGGCATTCGCCATGATGGATCGCTAGCCACTACACATTCTTTATTTTCTCTCCTTGTTTCTTCCGATGTTTCTTTCTGTGGAAGAGCGTAGGCTCGAAACGTTAAAGACTTTTTCACTTCCCGAGCGTTAAACTAATACATCTGTTTGTTGATTTCACCACCTGCCTTCGTCTTTTCTCTTTTTGAGAATTCTCCCTATACATATATATATATATATAGTTAGGTTATATTGCGTCAAGTATGTAGTAGACTTAAGGATAAAGCTCGTCTATCTTCAGATTTCACCGAGTGCTATCCAGCAGTATTATTATATGCATTGCCAGATTTCCTTTGGGGCTTCTCTGGTGTATGAATGGATAATTAGATAAGTTGGAGACAACAAGGTGTAAGTAGGAACTTAGATTTTCCTCTATATTCCTTCTTGACAACTTATTCCCTTGTCATATATATATATATATATATATATATATATATATATATATATACGACAGGCTTCTTTCAGTTTCTGCCCACCAAGTCCACTCACAAGGTTTTAGTCGGCCCGCGGCTATAGTAGAAGGCACTTACCCAAGGGGCCATGTAGTTGGAAAGTAAGCTACTTACCACACAACCACGCTTGCACAGACACTCATGTGTGTACCTGTGTGTGTACCTGTGTGTGTACCTGTGTGTGTACCTGTGTGTGTACCTGTGTGTGTACCTGTGTGTGTACCTGTGTGTATTCGAATGTGTGTGTGTGTGTGTGTGTGTGTGTGTTGGAAGTGCATATTTCTGCCTATATGAGTCAAAACAACATTCCGACTTAACTAGAATTCTGAATGAACTAGAAGTTCCAGCTTGCAATTCATTAATTCGTTTTTTCTTTCAATTTTTTGTTCTCTCATAAAAAAAAAAGTTCTCATCGAAATAAAAAACAGTGTTTTTCGTGTAAAAAGAAATTAAATGGGAAGAGAGATAGGCGTTTCATTTAATTAAATCCCTTCAACCGAGTCCAACCTTCAACTCCTTGGTATGATTGATGACAAAATTTACAGCAGTCTCGGTCAAGCAACAGAATTCTTTGTAGGGATCATACACACACACATACATACATACATACATACATACATATGCATAGATTTTTATATATGTGTATGTGAGTGTGTGTATGATAATATTATATATATATATATTTACATACATTCATACATATATATATATATATATATATATATATATATATATATATATATATGAGTGTGTGTCTATATACATACAAATGTAGATAGATAGATACATACAGACAGACAGACAGACAGACAGATAGATAGATAGATAGATAGATAGATAGATAGATAGATAGATAGATATGCGTACGTACAAAGTTATTTACATATAAGTAAAAATATATACATATATAAAAATACATGTGATATACATACATATATATAGATCTATACACGCACATACATATACACACACGTACACACTCACATGCAGGATTATAGATATTCGCGTACAATACAATTAATTAATTTTATTCATAGATACACACGCACACATACACATACACTCATATATATATATATATGTGCGTATATATATGTATATATATATATATATATATATATATATATATATATATATATATATACATATACATATAAAGCAAAGTTTAAAACACAACAAACGGAAATCGTTAAAACATAACAAGCAGGATACATATATATGTATATATATATATATATATATATATATATATATATATATATATATATATATATATATATATATATATATATATATATATATATATACATACATACATACATATACATACAGGTGTATATATATATATATATATATAATACACACACAATTACGTACATTCTTTTACTATTCTTTAATCCACCATTAATGGCGTTTATCGATCGTTTCATTTCCAAAATTTATTTTAGTCTGGTTCGTATTTGAGAAACCTTTATTTATAGAATGCTGAGCTAACTTTTGATTTCAAGGACCGTTACACCGGTAAACACAAACATATGTATATATATATATATATATATATATATATATATATATATATATATATACCTCACAAACACATGCACACTTGCACAACTACACATATTCACGTGCGTGCATGCGTGAGTGTGTTTGTGTATGTGCGTGCGTGTGTGTGTGTGTGTGTATTTGTGTGTACGTACAAGATTGTCTTCTACTTTCAGTGTTCCAAATTCTCGTTGCAGCTTATTGGTGAAACATACTTGCCCAAGGAGGAACACCTTGGAATCGAACATGGAACCATGGTTCTTAAACATATAAAGTATACATATATAAAAAAACACCGAAGATAAAAATATATATGCGAATAAAAACACAGATATATAGAACGGCCTATCAAAAAGGTAAATACAATCGACTAAAAATTCTAAATCGTGTTATGCTACTAAAAATCTAAATAAAATAAAATAAAATATCAATCGACTAAAAAAAATGTTTTCTTACTCCCCTCAAACAAAAGAGTACGTCAAAAATCTTCATTTCATAAAAACCATGGTAGGTCCAGGAGCAAAAAGAGTTCCACAGAATCAAGTCAAACACACCTATGGCGATTTCGGGAGTTCAATGTCGCGGTTCGATTACAGTTTAAGAGCATTTCGGCAATGAACCCCTCGTCAGGATGAACAGGAAACTCAAACAATTGACTCGAATTTAATGTTTGTTCTATGATCACTGTTATATATATATATAGATAAATAGATAGATAGATATGTATGCATACATATATATATATATATATATATATATATATATATATATATATATATATATATATATATATTATATATATATATATATATTATATATATATATATATGTGTGTGTGTGTGTGTGTGTGTGTGTGTGTGTGTGTGTGTGTGTAAGCTTTAGCTATCCATTGCCAATATATAGAGTGTGTATGTGACTATACACACACATAAGAATATATGGACTTATTCTCTGAGAGTGTGTAGATGCAAAATGGTAAATACACAATTTATCGTTTCTTTATAGAATGATTTAAACATGTAGAATATATTACCAGGCAAATATGTAGGTAAGAGAAAATCTTTTACCATACGTATTTGCTTATTTGTGTTTTTTTCGTGTATATGTATGTACATCTATGTGCGCATGTAATTCAGTATATATTATTGTAAATGTATATTCTACTGGCCACGGTTGGATTTGAACTCGGTTAGCGATGAATCTCTATGTAAATGCAGGAAAGCATTAAATCTCGTCGTTCTTCATTTTCTGTTAAATCGTTGATAATAAATAGGAAATTGGTGGTAGAAGATAATAATAGATTTTTTAATGGGAAACGTTAATTGTTATTCCGTTGTAATGTTTTATATAAATCTCTAGAATCTCTGTCAAATGAATCGAGATACAACACAGAAATAAAAGAAACCCTTCAGCTGTACAGCTAAGATGTAATTACTGTAGTTTTGTATATATATAGAAGACGAAAATAACACGCCTAGAAGCTATAATACAAACGGAGGCTTGGTTGTTTGTTTTTTTTAATAAAAATGAAATAAAAAAAAATAAGACTTTATTGCACATGAAAATTTCGTATTCGTACAGCAAATATCGGAAATCACATTTAGATTGTTATCTATTACAAATGTTCCAGATTGGTATAAATAGATGTATCGATATAAAATTTATATACTAATATATATATATATATATATACATATATATATATATATATATATATATATATATATATATATATATATATATGAATTCATGCATACATACTTATACATCGGCAACGTATTTCTACACAGTAAAATTTAATTAGTGGGCTCAGTAACTATATTGACTAAGGCAGCGAGCTGGTAGAATCGTTCGTACGCCGGACAGAATACACGACAGCATTTCGTCCGTCTTTACGTTCTGAGTTCAAATTCCACCGAAGTGGATTGTGCCTTGCATCCTTTCGGGGTGGATAAAATAAGTACGAGTTAAGTATTGGGGATCGATGTGATCGACTCAGCTCCTCCGCCGAACTTGCTGGCCTAATGCCAAATTTTGAAACCAATAGCTATAGAGACTAAAGCACTGATAGAATATCTAAGTGAAAACGTCGACCAGACACAGTGGTTACGAGTGGTTTTCACGCTTTACGAATGGTCACTTGTCATTTGAAGATCAACCTCGTTGAGGGCGACCGGCGACCTCCTGATCGAATGGAAACATCATAAAAATTCATGAACTGATCTTGAAGGACCGTCGCCGAACAATTGACGAATTTTTTGATATGTTGGTGTGTCTGAGCGAGGAATAGCAAAGGAAAAAAGTCGTAGCAAAATTTGTGTCTCGTTTGCTCACGAAAGATCAAAAGCTGTCATGACTGAATGCGTGTCATGAACTGAAAGGACAGTTGGAAGTTGATCCTGACCTTTTTTCGAAGGTCATCACTGGTGACGAAAGCTGGTGCTACGGAAGTTTGCAGACGTGGAAGAGGTAAAGAAAAAATGTCAGAGGCGTTAAAAAGCATCACTTCGCAAGAATTTCAGCACAGCTTCGAATAGTGGAAAACGCGCCTTGACCGATGCATTGCTTCAAACGGAGAATACATTAAAGGCAATAAAAGTGTAAACATATAAACCAAGTGAATAATATAATACTGCAAAATTCTGGTTTCCTTTGGGTACCCCCTCGTATATATATATATATATATATATATATGTGTGTGTGTGTGTGTGTGTGTGTGTGTGTGTGTGTGTGTGTGTGTGTGTGTGTGTGTGTGTGTGTGTGTGTGTGTGTTGATAGTTATCGCCAAGCTTACATGGCAGTCCAGAAAAATAGGACGAATGCTGCCGTTGATTAGCTCCAAGAGGCCATCGCCTCTAGCTAGGTATGTGACACACGAACCTGTGTCCATTATAACCTTCGAACAGGGGAGGTCAGCCCTTGCTGGTCTGGCATCTACAGGCTAGTTTCAGGGCATTTGCCCTTTATCAATGTAGAGCAGCCGAACCGAGCAGGTGTCGCTACTGACCGTCTGTTCGAAGGATTATTTACCTAAATTCAGTGGAATACATCCACAGGTTTTCAAAAATAGAAATATTGATATTTCTAAGTCTCTCTAAAAGAGACTACGGCAGCGGTACTGGATATTAATAGTTATTGCCAAGCTAACATGGCAGTTCAAGAAATAGGACGAATGCTGCCGTTGATTAGCTCCAAGAGGTTATTGCTAGTTCTAGCTAGCTATGTGACACACGAACCTGTGCCCATTATATATATATATATATATATATATGACGAAGTATACAAACTTCCCTTATTAAGTGCCAACCTGACGTAAGTTGAAACAGCGCCGCTGAAAGAGAGAGTATTGTCCAACTCGAGACACTTACTCAAGGCGCCACACAGTGCAGTCCAACCCGGATCCGCATGATTTGCGAAGCAAACTTCATAACCTCCACACCAGGTCTGCGCCTGTATATTTGTTTCTGGCACAACGCTAGAAAGATCAAGAGAGGGGGGGGGGGGTAAGTCGATTTCAACCGGTACTTATTTTATCGACTCCGCAAAGATGAAAAGCAAAATCGATCTCGGTGGAATTTGAACTCAAAATGTAAAGACAGACGAAATGTCACTAGGTATTTATCCCAATCCACTAACGATTCTGCCAGCTCGCCAACCTTCGTCTTCACCTGTATATTAGTCTATTATACGTGCTGATGTGCTGGGATTAAACAGCGTCCAGACGACAGTTTCCTTCTAGCATTGACATTTATCAATTGTTTATGAATGAATGCGAAAGGGATGCCGATCTCTAGAGACACATGAATGTCCTTGTGATCATTAGATTAAATCAGTCGTCGCATTCGTTTAAGGAGCGATGGGAACTACAGATTGGGAACGAAAAAAATCTCATCAATTTGCATTGACTTCATCGATTTTCCACTGCATTATCGAACACTACAGATCCTAATATTTTTTTCTGCTCATATCATGGCTTCATTATTTTGAATCTAAGTTAGACGACTATACTCTATTTTTCCTTGGCAAGCTATGATATATCGGTTTCAAACTTAGGCACAAGATCAACAAGCTCGGGGGAGACCCCAGTATTCAGCTGGTACTTATTTAATCGACCCCCTAAAGGACGGAAGGAAAAGTCGACCTCGGCGGAATTTGAACTCAGAACGTAAAGACGAACGAAATGCTGCTAAGCATTTTACCCGGCGCGGTAACTATTCTGCCAGTTCACCACCATGTTTCTCAAGAACAATGCAACTGATGAATCGTATGATAAAACCGTCTGTTTTATGAAAGACGACATTCAAGTGACTTGCAGCAATGTCAGGTACAATAGCTGCAATTTCAGATGTGGATACATCGTTATAGAATGAATTCGAATAAATTTTTACCTCAGAAATAACATTTATATTCCAATTTTTTTTTTTTTTTTGTCTGATATCAAAAACATATATATATTCTTTAATTCAGTATTTTGTTTTGTTAAAACTGCTACTGGGTGACGATTGTATTTCAGACAATTTGAAACTCCATTCTTCTGATATTGATTCATTAGGTTTTGTTGTGTGCACTGCTTCTAGGGGGCATTAAATTGTAATTATATATTTAAAAACTAATTTTTATTCACCACACATAAAGATACTTATTTTCACGAAAACAATTCTACTGTTTATGCTTTCAGACGACAGAAGTTGTGACCATACCGAAAAAAATCACACTCATTTCCCACAGTGCATTTTACGTCAATTATAATTAAATTCCAGAGTTGTCTCCTCTACTTCTCTTGATAATAATTAATTAAGATAACGAATGTTCTTCATCACGACGGACGTCAATTTAATTCATTTAAATATTGGCTTATTATATATGACAATGTCCAATTTGCTAGTAATTATGTAGAGATCTGGATATATTTTCACCAAACATTTTCCCTCTATATATCTTTCTATATACATAGATACACACACAAATACACACACACACACACACACACACATATATATATATATATATATATATATATATATATATATATATATATATATATACAAAGAATATATATACATGTATACACACATATATGTACATACTTACATCTACATGTGTATATACATGCATATCAGGGTACAGGACGTTAGAACAATAAACTACAGACAACGGAACGAACACATAGGAAAACGGAAAGCCCCTTGATGCGTAAATGTATGTCTCTGCGTTTGTTTGCCCCCTCCACACACACACACACACACACACACACCGTTTGACAACCGGTGTTAGTGTCTTTACGTCTCTATAAGTTAGCGGTTCGATAAAAGAGACCTGACTTTAAAAATAAGTGCTGGGTTGATTCGTTCGACTAAAATTCTTTTGGGCGGTGCCCCAGCATGGGTGCAGTGTTATGACTAAAATAATAATAAAAAATATGTGCTGATACCTGATTCATCCAGAGACGAGGGAGATGTCAAGCTGAATTGTTTGATTCGAGAAAATAAAAACACGACATACTATTCATCCATCTAGACATCTTTTTATTTGTCTGCTTATTTCTTTGCAGCTTAGTAATCGTTTGCTTGTTGGTTACACTTTATACATATATAAACGTGCGCGCGTACACATACATACAAAAGCAGGCTTATATATATACACACATATTATACATAAATACGTATGTGTGTGTATTTGTGTGTATGTGTGTTTGTTAGGATTTTGAGCTCACAATCATAAGTTTGTGGTTTCGCATCCCGGAGCAAACAAGGTTTTGTGTCTTTGAGCAAAGCCTTTTAATGGACGTTGGTTTAGCTGAAAATGAGTACCAGCGTAATGCTGGTGCAACCCTTTCTCTTTCCATCTTTTAATATCTTTAAATGTAAGTGGGAAGGATGGGAGTGCATCTGTGTCTGTTTGTGAATTCACAGGCACTTAAAACAGTTTGGCAAAGTAAGGAACATGCTATCACCATATTCGCTTCAGAATGACGCTTGTGGTATTTTTAAATTTTGTCAGCTATATTTGTCTGGAAATTATGGCTTCCAGATTCTACACTACAATCGTAAACCTAGAAAACTATTCCAGTAATCTGCTTTCAAGTGTCGAAATCCATGTTTCTGGATCCTCGGCAGATCCTGACCTTCCAAAGAAATCGCATATCTAAGGTGATGTAATTATAGCCATGGGCGGTCTTGACGAAAATCCGATGAAAAGATATTTATGTCGGTTTACGTTGAGCAGTCGAAGAGAACAATAGTGAAAACCAAGCTATTTGACTTAGACCAGGGCACAACAACAAGGTGTCGTCTGCACGCGACAAGCCTGATACGTTCTTCAAATAAAGAAGAGAAAGAAGTGAACTTTCTTATTGGTGTTCTTGGAAAGTCACTGATTTTATTAAGAATGACACTTGAAAATTTTGAAGTTGTACGAAATATTGCTAAGATCTGTCACGCCATATTGTCAACGTAGCATAGTCTATCAACTTAACTTCTAAGAACTTTTCTTTTTCCATAGCACGCTTAAGTAGTGTTGAAAGGAATTACAAGACGATCGCAAATACTTTCAGTAGTTGCTACCAGCGGCATTTTTATTGTTTTAGGTCGAGGAATGAGACATTCCACTTCCGTGTCTCGGTTTACATGAGAATAGAAACCAAGATATCTTAGAGAATTTCGGTGAGTATTGAGAAGAAAAAATTTGTTCTCTGTCGTAGCAAGAACATTTAATTCCAAAATATATAATGAAATATTTATTCGCTAAAACATCTTTCAAAACAGTAATCGTCACGACTAGTGCTACCTACTAATTAACTGCATTACTAAGTAAATAAAGTTCAACATTGTTCTTCTCTATTTCCAGCCATCTATTATCGTTCAATGAAGTATATTTTTATGGAGACAACAGAAATCTGAATTAACTCTCGCAATTTGAATGTCTTTTAATTTTCTTCAAAAAATCACTGAAGTTAACTATGTAGAATGAAAAGTTCTTAGAAATTAAGTTGATAGATTATGCTACGTTCACAGTATGGCGTGATAAATGTTGGCAATAATATATATTTCGTACAACTTCAAAATTTTCAAATGTGTTTCTTTGTAAAACTAGTGACTTTCCAAGGGCGCCAATAAGCAAGTTCAGTTTTCTCTTCTTTATTTGAAGACAGTATCTAGCTTGTCGTGTGCAGACGACACCTCGTTGTGGTGTCCTGTCTAAGTCAAACAGTTTGGTTTTCACTATTGTTCTAATCAACGTTTCTTCTCTTCGATTGCTAGACGCAAACTGATATAAAAATCTTTTCATCAGATTTTCGCCAAAACTGCCCTTGGCTATACTTACATCACCTTAGATATATTCATGGTGGCCTCATATCGAGGCATGTCTGCAAACTCTGCTGGTATCTGATTCATCCAGAGACGAGGGAGATGTGAAGCTGAATTGTTTGATTCGAGAAAATAAAAACACGACATACTATTCATCCATCTAGACATCTTTTTATTTGTCTACTTATTTCTTTGCAGCTTAGTAATCGTTTGCTTGTTGGTTACACTTTAATGTTAAATCTCCTTAGCAATGAGATCTGTAATATAGATAGGGACAAAACAACTACAAAAATGTTAGCTTGACTCTTAGACGTAAAACAACCACTGCCGCCCTAGACCGATTTTGAAGGAATAACAATCGCTGATAAACAGCTCCGAAATAGTGTTATTTGCTATGGCAGATCTCGTCACAGCAAATCAGAAAATAGTCAAGTGCGGCGAGCTGGCAGAAACGTTAGCACGCCGGGCGAAATGCTTAGCGGTATTTCGTTTGCCGTTACATTCTGAGTTCAAATTCCGCCGAGGTTGAGTTTGCCTTTCATCCTTTCAGAGTCGATTAAATAAGTACCAGTTACGCACTGGGGTCGATATAATCGACTTAATCCCTTTGTCTGTCCTTGTTTGTCCCCTCTATGTTTGGCCCCTTGTGGACAATAAGGAAATAAGAAAATAGTCAAGTGCATTTACATGTATGTAAAGTGTGAGCGGACATATAAGTACACGTTTATATACTCAGCATGTGGTAGAAATAGCTGTCAGATCTCCCTTAAATTATATCCCCGGTGTCTCAGAAAAGGACATTTTCTAATGTAGTCCATAGTTCTTTGCACATCCCCGGTGTCTCAGAAAAGGACATTTTCTAATGTAGTCCATAGTTCTTTGCACATCCCCGGTGTCTCAGAAGAGGACATTTTCTAATGTAGTCCATAGTTCTTTGCACATCCCCGGTGTCTCAGAAAAGGACATTTTCTAATGTAGTCCATAGTTCTTTGCACATCCCCGGTGTCTCAGAAAAGGACATTTTCTAATGTAGTCCATAGTTCTTTGCACATCCCCGGTGTCTCAGAAAAGGACATTTTCTAATGTAGTCCATAGTTCTTTGCACATCCCCGGTGTCTCAGAAGAGGACATTTTCTAATGTAGTCCATAGTTCTTTGCACATCCCCGGTGTCTCAGAAAAGGACATTTTCTAATGTAGTCCATAGTTCTTTGCACATCCCCGGTGTCTCAGAAAAGGACATTTTCTAATGTAGTCCATAGTTCTTTGCACATCCCCGGTGTCTCAGAAAAGGACATTTTCTAATGTAGTCCATAGTTCTTTGCACATCCCCGGTGTCTCAGAAGAGGACATTTTCTAATGTAGTCCATAGTTCTTTGCACATCCCCGGTGTCTCAGAAAAGGACATTTTCTAATGTAGTCCATAGTTCTTTGCACATCCCCGGTGTCTCAGAAAAGGACATTTTCTAATGTAGTCCATAGTTCTTTGCACATCCCCGGTGTCTCAGAAGAGGACATTTTCTAATGTAGTCCATAGTTCTTTGCACATCCCCGGTGTCTCAGAAAAGGACATATTTTTTTAATGTAGTCCATAGTTCTTTGCACATCCCCGGTGTCTCAGAAAAGGACATTTTCTAATGTAGTCCATAGTTCTTTGCACATCCCCGGTGTCTCAGAAAAGGACATATTTTTTTAATGTAATCCATAGTTCTTTGCACAAAGAAAAAACTGGATATTCACGGCTGGAATATCTTTGATCATAAGTGACCTGGTGCTAAAACACAACACAACACCATCCATCACTGTCAATCAGATCGACAAGAGTTAGGCGTTTATGCTAGTTCTCCGTCGCTGCTAGAAACTCGCCGCCCTGCTATTAATATTTAACAACATTTTATCAGAGTTTGTTCTCGGCTTCTTGAGTCAGTGATGGTAATTACTTCTCGATCCGTGATGTTTGACTAACTCATAAATATCGGGAGATAATTGTTATTAATTGTTTCACCCCGGGTCAGCTTTGATCAAACAGGCCTAATAATGGTGAAAGATATTTCAACTTGAACCATCCTGTAACTTTTCTATTTCTTTATTATTTTTTTTTTTCAATGAAGTATTGTAGTATTGTAGAGGATACCAGGAATATTGACTTCGAATTTTGGCACAAGGCCATCAGTTTCGGGGATGGGGTAAACCGATTACATCGACCCCAGTGCTCGACTGATTCTTATTTTATCGACGCCGAAAGGATTAAGGGAAAAGTTGACCTCCGTGGAATTTGAACACAGAACGTGAAGACGGACGAAACATTTTTCCCAGCGTGCTAACGATTCTGCCAGCTCGCCACCGTAAAAAAAATCAGAAATATTGCAGTTGGCTTACTGAAGGTAGTTTAAGGACCATTTAGGATATAAATATTTTATTGAACAATTTAAATAAAATCATTCATTTGTATGTACTAGATTTTGGAGTAGGGGGTAATTATAACTGATAAAGATAATTTTTCTTTTAATTAATTATTTTATTGTTGCATGTCTTGGACAACATTATTCAATGTGTTCTTTGATCAAAAAAAAAAAAAAGACAGTGTTATGTGATTCGAGAGAGATTTGACTTCTGTTTCTGGTAGATCGAGCGATCATGTAAAGGCTTTTTAATTGTTGCTTACAACAGGGATTGCTATAGACGTGTTTGCAGAGACAATGGTTAAGATGCAGTGATTGTTGTAATGTTGGTGATTGCTGCAGAATGTTTGGTTGAGGCACTTGTCGTAGTTGTGGTGACGGTGGTGCTGCTATCAGGATAATGATTATAACAGGCGTAGTGGTGTGATACCAATCGTGGCTTTAGTGATGATGGTGACTATGATAGTGGTTGCGGTTATGGTTGAGGTGGCAATGAGTCGGTGACTGATGTTGAAATGGTAAACTACACTGTGTTACAATTTCTCTTATTTATTTTTATTTTTTAATTTTATTTTTTTTTTAGTCTTTGCTCAGTAAGTATTATTTACTATTTGCTTCTATCTCGAAATCAAAGGGAATGACGCGACTATTCCCCTCGTGCTTTTGTCACCTGGACGTCAATGTTTTTAAACTGACCTATTTTCCATTACATTTCAGACACATTCAGCGCTGAGTTGCTGAAGCAAAAATATCATTATGGCAAATATTCTGCTCAATACTACAGATATGCTTGCCAGTTGTTTGACCTTCACCACTTGAGCATGTCCCTTAATGACTGACAATATGTGCACCTCTGATCAAGAGCAGGAGAAGTGGGAAAAGCATCATAGTTTTGCATTGAGAGGGATTCTTTGAGATTTGAATAAATATAACAAAAGCAAAACCTGAAGGGAATCTTAGCCATTTTTCATACTTTCTAGGGGTAAGTAAATAGGAAATAACAGTTACTATCCAAGAACAAAAATCGTATTACACAATGTTATAACAGATGCAGTGGTGTGATACCAACTGTAGTTTTGGTGACGATGAGTCGGTGACCACTAGTGAGATGATGAATTATAATAGAAGTGTCAAGAGCACTAGGTGTGATTATAGGTGACCACATGACTTTTGTGATGTTGGTGATTATTATAGAAGTGTCAGTGGTTGTGATTATAGAACTGTGTTACGGGTTAGTGACCGTTTTGACATGACGAGATAATAACTTAATGATTGTTTTGCTGAGCGTTTACCGTTTGTATTGTAACTGCTGTTGTTATAGTAGTAGTAGTAGTAGTAGTAGTAATAGTCTCTCCTTCCATCTCTCTCTCTCCCTCCCCCGCCTCTCTCTCTCCCTCCCCCGCCTCTCTCTCTCCCTCCCCCCGCCTCTCTCTCTCTCCCTCCCCCCGCCTCTCTCTCTCTCCCTCCCCCCGCCTCTCTCTCTCTCTCTCTCTGATATGCATAAATGTTTTATTGTATAATAATAAGGTGCCGACTTCAAATTTTTCTTTTGTTACATTTATCCAAACCCTAAAGAATCCCTCTCAACACATGACTGTCATGCTTCCCCCCACTACAAAGGCGAAACATGCGGCCCCCCTTAAAATAAGGGTAGAGGAACATTGTAAAGCTGTGACACGAGGAGATATTGAAAAATCGGGTATAGCCGATCATGTATGGAAAAACGGAGACCCCCACCCCAACGCCGTGGGATGAAGTTAAAATAATAGACTGAGAACACCACTGGAAAACACGAAAATTAAAAGAGGCAGCACATATGCTAGGACACAATAACTTCCTTAGCAGACCTAGTGCAGATATGAATGTAATTTGGGAACCGGTATTAAGAAATGATAAAATATCAGGTTTATAAGCCCTAAAATTGACTCCGTAATTACCTACGGCATATTGCGTAGTGAATAAGAGCGCGGCTACCAACCCTCGGATTTTGTGTTCAATCCCTGTCAGGGACTTGGGTTGTAATATCAACAAAAAAAATAACATCCACAAAACACGAATACTTGAGGAATGTGAACAGAGTACTGCATTAGTCAAATAATGGGCTGGGTTCGAAATTCCACCCGAACACCTGATGAAGGCTGGAGAGTACATCAGCCGAAACGTTGTGGTAACAACAAACAAGGTGAGGATACTTGTCCGCCTATTGTAAATAATGGACTTTCCCTTTTATTTGTCCCTTCCTAGGTCGAGAAAATAAAGTACTGGAATCAATATAATTGACAATACCCCAGCGAGAAAATCCGTATGATTATGTTACATATCAGTATTCGATTAAAGTTGAAAATATTTAAGATTTTGAAACTGAATCGGTGGCAAAATATTCTGGATTGAAAGGCGGCGGAAGAACAATTCATGTTAAGTAAACCATGTGTTTGTTCTTTTAACGTAATTTATTATTTTAATCAATACAACTGTGCATACGAAGTAATACATTTCTGGTAATCTAATGTAATATATTGTTGCTATTGTTTCTGCATATGTCAAAAGCAGTGTTTGCTGATAAACTCCGACGTAACGGGAAAACAATTGGACTGAACATCGGCCATAAGGGAGACAATCGAGTTACTTTGTTTAATCAATGAAATAAGAGGCGAAAATGAAATAAAAATACATAAAATAAAAATAAATATTTATTGAAGCAATCTCTTCTTCGTAAGTAAATTGAAAGGAAGTAGCTATTGAACAATGCGAACGCAGAGGGAGATCATTCAAAAATCGATATCTGTTAATGTTCTAGTGTTGTTGTTTAACCCCAGGTCACTCCTGATTAAGTAACCCAATTTGTAAGGCGTTCTAAACATGATCATTACGTCTCATTTTTAGTTGTTTCAACGAGGACTACATTATCTACGCGAGCTCATACGGATTGGCGTACAGATCTTGTAGGCCGACGATCGTTACGTGGTTTTATATCGGTGGGAACTGTAAGAGACTCATATGACCTCTGGCTCGTCGAAACTAACGGAATCCTTAGCGGCATACATATACATACGTATATAGAATTATATATGTGTATGGATGTTCAGTGGAGGCGCAATGGCCCAGTGGTTAGGGCAGCGGACTCGTGGTCATAGGATCGCGGTTTCGATTCCCAGACCGGACGTTGTGAGTGTTTATTGAGCGAAAACACCTAAAGCTCCACGAGGCTCCGGCAGGGGATGGTGGCGAACCCTGCTGTACTCTTCCACCACAACTTTCTCTCACTCTTTCTTCCTGTTTCTGTTGTACCTGTATTTCAAAGGGTCAGCCTTGTCACACTGTGTCACGCTGAATATCCCCGAGAACTACGTTAATGGCACACATATCTGTGGAGTGCTCAGCCACTTGCACGTTAATTTCATGAGCAGGCTGTTCCGTTGATCGGATCAACTGGAACCCTCGACGTCGTAAGCGACGGAGTGCCAACAACAACAACAATGGATGTTCATCAACCCCAAAGTGGTGTACTAGAGAATCGTCAGCAAAATGTTTAGCGGCATTTCGTCCGTCTTTACGTTCTGAGTTCAAATTCCCCTAAGGTCGACTTTGCCTTTCATCCTTCCAGGATCGATGAAATAAGTACCAGTTGAACACTGCGGCCGATGTGATAGACTGTTCCCCTCCCCCAAAAATTTTCACGCCTTGTGCCTATAGTAGAAAGGATTATTATCATCACCACGCGGAGCCGACCTGGCAGAATCGTTAGCAGACCGGGGAAAATGCTTAGCGGCATTTCATCCTTCTTCACGTTTTGAGTTCAACTTCCTCTATGGTCTCGACTTTGCTTTTTATCCTTTCGGTGTCGCTAAAATAAGTACCAGTTGAGTACTGGGGTCGATGTAATCGACTTGATCCCTGTCCCCGAACTTGCTAGCCCAAAATTTGAAGCCATTATTGTCATCAACTCGTCAACATTATTGTCTCTAGCTCTAGGATTCATGAGGCCAATTACTCCATGTTGTGTAAGCCTCCACTCAATAGGACACCAGTACGTAGCAAGGCTACTCATTTACAGCTGAGTAAAGTGGAGCAACATGAAATAAAAGGTTTTGCTCAAGAACAAAACACCCGGTCCATGACTCGATACCACGGTCTAGCAATCGCGAGTGAAACACCCTAACCACTAGGCCACGCGCCTCCACTTCTAAACAGTATACGTCCCTTAATATCAATTACAGTGGAGGCACATGGATTAGCAGCGGTTAAGGTGTTGGGCTCATGATCGTAAGATTGTGGTTTCGATTCCAGGACCGGGCGATGTGTTGTGTTTTTGAACAAAACGCTTCCATTTCATTTTGCTCCATTCCACTCAGCAGGTGAGAATGAGTAATCCTTCGACGGGCCGGCGTCTCGTCCCGGGAAGTATATATACGTTAGAGAAACCGGGAAACCGGCCCTATGCAACTTACGGAGAAATGTGGACTAACCAATACCATTTACAAGGCTGCTGTTGATCCGAAAATCTTGTGGCAGACATTCACCCGAGGTTCCATGCAACGAGATTGAACCCAATACCTTATGATTGCGAGGCTAGTTTCTTTATCATTTCATTCTGCCTGCATCCACAGTTTTGATATTTCATAATTACTCTGTTAACTGTTTGGCTCATTCCATTCTATTAACTGTATTCCTTTCTGTTGGCGTTATGAGGGAGTTGGAATATTGCCAGTTTGTTGACGTTTGTGCTTGCCTCAAATTGCCAATAGTTGCAGATAACTAAAGACAGCAACGTTTTAAAATTCTTTTTTTTTTTTTTTATGGAGAAACTGGATACTTGGTTCGTAGCTAATGAAATCTACATCACTATATCCTTGAACCAAAATAATTAGTGAAAAGCGTTGCATTTCACAATGGTGGTGTAAGACTTAATACTGTAATTAGCAGGGGTATAATATGACTCCCAAGGGTTTATATAGGCATTAAAGTCCGAAACAAACTCATTGTCCTAGATATATTCAACAAAGGTCATAGTAAGGAACGGGAACATACACACGCATACATACACACATACTCACTCACTCATATATCTATATATATATATAAATATTTGTATATATATATATATATATATATATATATATATATATATATATATATATTATACACACGCATATATATAACGGAATACAGTGTCTGCAAGTTGATGAGTACCTCATATTCCCCTCCATTTTCTTATTGCTATATATTACATATATATATATATATATATATATATATATATATATAATATATATATATATATAATATATATATATATATATATATATATATATATATATATATAGAGAGAGAGAGAGAGAGAGAGAGAGAGAGAGAGACAGACAGACAGACAGACAGACAGAGAAAGAGACAGACAGACAAAGAAAGAGACAGACAGACAGAGAAAGAGTGAGAGATTGATACATAGTTTGATATATATATATATATATATATATATATATATGCGTGTGTGTGTGTGTGTGTGTGTGTGTGTGTGTGTGTGTGTGTGTGTGTCTATTTAGAAGGTTGTTTGTTATGACCGGTGAGAAAGTGACGATCGTTTTCCCGCCTAGACAGCGTTTAGCTGTCTAGGCGACTCGTCAGAGTTGTTTACTTGGACATTATGGGCGCGAAACCAACGGTCACTCTCTGACCGGCCAGAGCAAACAAGTCTTCTAAATATTACTGGTCTAATGTTTTAGAGTATACTTCTTTTCGGATATATGAAATACTGACCGATCATATTTTCGTGTGTGTGTGTAACGTTCCCAATTATGACCTTTGTTGAATATATCCAAGACGAGTTTG
>NC_142950.1:25393423-25398423 GCF_046866305.1 Octopus bimaculoides | reverse complement strand
TGTCTGAAACAAGAAACCATTGTAGAAACCTTGCGACAGTACGACTTGATTATAGGAAAGCATCCGACTCTTTTCCATACTAATGGCTACAGCAGGGTTCGCCACCATCCCCTGTCGGAACCTCGTGGAGCTTTAGGTGTTTTCGCTCAATAAACACTCACAACGCCCGGTCTGGGAGTCGAAACCGCGATCTTATGACCGCGAGTCCGCTGCCCTAACCACTGGGCTATTGCGCCTCCACTCAAGTGTAAATATAACAGGCCGGATATTGTTATTTGGACAGACGAGAAAAGTGTGTGCCTTTACAGAAGTCAGTTATCCTGCTAATGCGAATATCTCTTCGAAAATCAAAGAGAAAGAGGATAACTACGGACAGCTACATCAGAACTTCTAGCTTCTATATTCAGATTATAAATTCACATTTATACCAATAATAATTTATGCACTTCGTTTTGTAAGTAAATATTGTTGTTTGTTGGACACAGCACGAGCCATATTTCCTATAAAGCATTAACTGCTGCCATAAGATTTGATATATTTTCCAATTAAATTTCATGTATTATCTTTATAATTAGCTTGCCAACATGTCTGTGTATGTATAGGTTGACGATGGTGGTGGATGTTTGAAGGATAATTTGTTATTTTTGCTCCGGGGCATCAGATTAAAACACATTGGACATTTTCATAGTATTAATTATAAGGTTGCAATAGATATTTATATGACACTAATTCGTTCGTAGTGATTTTTAATATTTGAAATATTTTCATGATGGCACACTTAGCAGATATATAAGAAGTTTGCTTCTTGACCACATGGTTCCAGGTTCAGTCCCACTACGTAGAAACTTGGTCAAATATCTTCTACTATAGACTCAGGCTGATTAAAGCCTTGTTTGTGGATTTTGCAAACGGAAACTGAAAGAAGCCCGTTGTATATGTGTGTGTGTATGTCTGTGTGAGTGTGTGTGTGTGTGTGTGAAGGCGCATGGCCTAGTGGTTAGGCTCTTGCATTCACAATCGCAAGATCGTGGATGCCATTCCCAGAACGGGCGGCGCGTTGTGTTCCCTTTCGATCCAGTCTTCTTTCGATCAAGGAGGAGTGTTGGCCTGCTCGCCTAGTCAGCCGGGTGGTGTCATTTGATGTCTAAAATGATGCAAAGCGCATTATGACCAGCGATGTGTAACAGCATCTGAAAGTCTGTAGTCTGGTTGGTTACGTAATCACGTGCTATATATATATATATATATATATACACATACATACACACAAGTAAGGTGGAAAAAATAGTACACTAATACCAATGGTACAGTAATATTTTTTTTTAAGGCAGAAAAAATCTTCACAAATTGTTACTCAGAGTTTCACGTTACCTCTCTCTCTCTCTCTCTCTCTCTCTCTCCATCTCTCTCTCTCCATCTCTCTCTCTTGAAGTGAAATTTATGAAGCTACTTCTCTCAGTAAATTATGCATGAAATTACTTTCATCAATAATTGTAAACTTTTTGTCAGTAATTTGTCGTTGTTGTTTGTAAATAGCGATTGAACTTAAAGTGGAAACAGTAGCGTCTGAAAAATGAAAGTGAAGACAATAGAGTGAGTGAGATATAGAGAGAGGGGGATAGAGAGCTAGTTAGACAAATAAGATAGATATAGATAGATAGATAAAATATAGACAGATAGATACAAAGTGATAGATAGAGAGATATAGATAGAGAGATATAGATAGAGAGATAGAGATAGATAGAGATAGATAGAAAGAAATGGATAGAGAGATATAGAGAGATATAGACGTCACTGACGCTAGAAAACCGGAAGTAAATATTTCAAAAAACTTTCAAAGACCTGAATCTAATATAAAAAGCAATGTTTATTTATGACCAATGGATGTAAAAGAAACAATCAATTTCTGAAAGTTACTTCGCAAAGAGTTACCTCCCTTCTCTACGTAACCCAGGAATGGGTGTTTTCTTCCCCCAAGAGGCCCGTTACTCATTATGTGAAAAATGTAAAGAGTCTAAAACAACCCCTGGAACATAAGTGATGCATGTTCCAAGTTAGGAGAAAATCAGTTGAAAAATACGGCTGTTATAATCTTTTACACACGGAGACAGAACTGGATTTATATTATAGATATAATATATATATATATATATATATATATATATATATATATATATATATATATATATATATATATATATATATATATATATATATATATATATATATATATATATAAGGCAGTTATTTTGAGTCTAATTTTAAAACTGTAGGGCCATAAATTTTTCAGATAGACCATGTCATTCTGCGAGAGGTATCCAAATTTCGCGAAAAGGGGGTTGAATTGCATAAAATCTAGAGCTTGCCTAGAAAACCTAACCTCTGATTTGAATTCAGCTCACTCAGATGAGTTAAGAACAAGTGCTGGTATTCATGCAATAAAAACTTTGCTTCCCTGTGTTATCAGTAATGTCCACCCGCTTTTCAACGTTCTTGTAAAGAGACATCATTTTGCACTTGCAAAGATTTGTAAAACGAAACTGGGGTCGTTCTTGCGTTCTCTAGTTGAAGGCCATATCACCATAGAATAGGTCTTTTGCGATCACTGCCGAAGATCAGTTTGCTGATGGCATAGGCTCTGTCAACTGCAGACTTAGTGTGCGTTGTTAGCACATTATTGTTCTCCAGACTCTTATTGTCAATCTAGCTAGCGTTGAAGCAACTCTTCTAATACGGTTGTTATTCTCAGATTCTTGGGCACTGGTTCTCAGTCAGGGTCCATGTGACCTCTGGTGGTCCATATAGGATTTTCGGGGGTCCATACAAGCAAAATAGTAAATTCGGTCCTTAGTAATATTTTGTGAGTCCATGAAGAAATTTTGCTTTAGGTATATTTCTGGCAAGAAACAATTAGGTTTCTTTCTCTAGCGTTTTACATAGCACAGCCTAAACAAGTTAATGTGTGATAAACAAAATATGAATTTTAAAAGATATATCTATAAAACTAGTTTTTAAACATTGAGTGACTATTGGGGTCCACCAGAATAAAATAGTAATCAAAGGGGTCCATAGATGAAAGAAAAATGGTTGGGAAACACTGTTCGGTATGTAGAGCAGATGTAAACTTGTGGGCTGCATCTCGCTCATAGCTGTTAATGGTGTGGTAGATGAGGGCTCAATACCTTTGTCCAGTACTGTTGTTCTCAAGACTTATGGTCAAGTAGAAGTTTTGAAAAGCTCTTGTGAGCCTTTTGTCCATGAGGCGTTGCAGTTGCTCCACCGAGTATTTGCCAGTGACGGCGCAGTAACTTATCTGATGCCCAATCGAGCGGGAGGACGCCGTGGCAAGCATTAAAGCCGCGGACGCGAACCCAGGAGAAACCGACTGCTGGTGCAATAACCTCATGTGCAGTCTTTGCTAGCATTTGGGATGGGCAGTAATCTGTGGTGGTCTTCGTCGGTCATGAGCGGACAGCCATCATAGATAGATAGATAGATAGATAGATAGATAGATATGTATCATACATATATACGTGTATATATTATATATATATATATATATATATATATATATATATATATATATATATATATATACGTATATATATATATATATATATATATATATATATATATATACGTATATATATATATATATACGTATATATATATATATATATATATATATATATATATATATATACGTATATATATATATATATATATATACGTATATATATATATATATATATATATATATATATATATATATATATATATATATATATATATATATATATATATATATATATATATATATATATGCTTAGGTGTGTGAGAGCATGTTGTATGTATGTTATGTATGTATGTATGTATGTATGTATGTATGTATGTATGTATGTATGTAGATGCAAACAAGTAAAGTAGAACTCAAAATATGAGTATATGTATATTTGTTATTAATATGTAGCAGAAACAACACAGTGACTCAAGTCCCGAGAGTTTCGTGTATTGGCACGTGTATGTATATATGTGATGTGTTAATCCCGGAGCAAAACAATGATCAAGAAGTGAATATATATTCAGTGAATATATATACCGATGCTTCCATCTGAGTGTCAAAGAAAATATTAGAATATATAAATAACAATTTGAGCAAAAAGTATCTGGATAATTTTTCTGTATTTCTTTAACGCTGGAATGGTGTTGGGGAAATGTTTGTTTTAGCTTCCAACTCATTGGTCTTATGTCAGACAGAAAACTAGAAGAGAGAGAAAAAAGTGTAGAGCATCAAATTCAATGCAAAACTTTTCGATGTATTTGTTGTCCTGGTGTCGTTATTATTATAGTTTTGAATAGACTATACATACATACATACACATGCACACAGATACATACATACATACATACATACATACATACACACACACAGACGATCACATATATAAATATATATGTATACATATATATGTACGTATGCATATATGTATGTATGTATGTATGTATGCATGTATGCATGTATGCATTGTATGTATGTATGTATGTATGCATATTTTATATATCTGTATATCTTATTCATTTCAGTTTTGAATGAGTTATACATACATACATACATACATACATACATACATACATACACATAAACATATATGTGTGTGTGGGTGGGGGTTTACAATGTATACTTCCTTTTTTACGAGGCCGGGTGTGATTTAAAGGTAATTTTTCTGCTATTCCAAACAGGGTGTGCAAACACTTTGAGGCAGCTTCGGTTGTTGGTAAATATAGTTCTTTGCGAGAGGTATAGATTGGCAAAGCCAGAATGGTTGAGACATATACTGCAGTATTTGGTTTATCCTTTTTAATTATCTTCTACTTGCTTCAGTCATTAGACTTGAGGAATTTTAGTCGAAGCCTGGTATTTATTGTATCGGTCTTTTTTAGCCGAACCGCTAGGTGACAGAGAAATAAACACATTAACACCGATTATCACGTGGTAGTGA
>NC_142950.1:25380923-25388423 GCF_046866305.1 Octopus bimaculoides | reverse complement strand
CTCTGCCGACTATCGGGACAGCAAAGTTGAAGGCTGCTTTCTTGCCGTTAAACCATGCAGTTACTCCATTGTAGCAAGGTTTACATAGATGTGTGGGGCCTAGGATTTGTCCTGATCTCCAGTTTTACAGTCAAGATAATGAAAGTAAGCAGTTCTCAGGAGGGAAGTAATTGTTCGGCATTGTGCAACTGTCGTGAAATCCCCCCGCACGTAGCAGAATGAATTTGCCTTGATGCATCCTCGGTGTTTTGAAGTGCCTGAAGCCATTGTAAAGATATGTATCATATGTATCATAAAAATCTGGGAAACGAAAAAAAAGACCGCAGCCACTTGGCTGAAACACATAAATAAATAAATAAATATATATGGTTACATGAATTGTCGCAAAATCATAATAATGTATATCTCAAAAATTAAAGATGGTGAGTGAAAACTGGTTTTGTATCCGAAATCAGCACTCCAAAATTAGGCTAAAATAACTATTTTTATGTTTGCCTCAATTTCTCCGTAAAACAGTGTTACCGTTAATTTTTTTCAATATTAAATAAAGTTGTGTCATACTTTACAGCTTACGTTTATTTTCTGTATTTGTTATCAGTTCTGGAAAAATGTTCTGAGTTTTGAATTTTTGAGGAGCTTCAATTTGTCCTGGGTAGGAAAGTGGAATGTTTTGCCTGTTCGAAAAACTACAAGAAATTAAGAAGTTATGTCCTGACAGAAAGTTGCATATTTTGAAGTTGCGTAAGTTAAGTAGCCGGAGGTGCTTAAGAGTGTTATTGTCATAAAAGAAGTGTTTGCTTATTCGAATAATCAGAAGAAACACTTAAATACTCACAGAAAATTGTAGATATTCAAAACGAAGATGGCAGGTTATCCGCAAGACAAAACAGCCAAGACGCACAAGACAGCGACTGCTGTAGCAACAACAACAACAATAATACCGCACGCGGGACGTATGAAAATGAATTCCCCTCGCTTCTTTCCTCCCCTTAACCACCGCTGGAACAAAAAATTACAAACACCAACAACACAAGCGAAAACATTACCACCTCCAGCAGCAGGTCCAACACCACCACCGACTGACGAAAAAATACAACGAAATCGATACGAGCAAATCCAATCGGAACGGTTTCGACTTCGCGCAAGCAACCCGACGAGTGAGCGAAGATATTTTCTTAGCTAAAAATTAGTTCAGGAATGCTAAATGTATGTTGAAGAAATGTGGCGCTAAACATTCTTAGGACTGTCCAGCATGAAATCAGTTTGCAGACAGTCCTATATAAAATAAATTGGTGTGAGAAGCAGAAAAGTTGAGCAAGCGATACAGCAACAATTAGAGAAATGCCTAAGTCCGGTGTGGAAGAGCAAAACCTACGTGACCATGGGGGAAGAAGTATGGGACTGTCTAGGTGAGGTTCGCCTCAGAAGAGAAAGCAAAAATCACTCGACAGCTAACCTGACGAATAAAGAAATAATTCTTATACCTACCTACCTACCTACCTACCTACCTACCTACCTACCTACCTACATGCCTACCTACCTACCTGGGGCGTCGAGTATACAGAATCAGAATATTCAATTAACTTCTGCTGGTCAGTAGCTGCAACCCTCCTAGACATAGCTACTTATGAAAAGAGGAAATGTGGAAATGTAAAGTTGACCTCGATAAGTTTTGGTACTTAGTACGAAAAGATCTAGAACAAATACAATAACATATTTTTGTGCAAGGCTCTTACGATTCTGCACGTCAACCGCAACTATAATTGAAGAACAGGAGAAGCTGTACCTACGATAGAAGCGTGTCCTATATTGAGATTGAATTACTTTTGCCAGTTCAATGCTGCAGAAATCACTGTTTAACGACAATCCAATGAATTGATTAGGGTTAAAACTTGTTAATAGCACCATAACAGCTGCGTTTAAAATTTACCATCAAAGTTGTGTCATTTTAATGCAATTTCATAGCAGTCATTTTGCTCGAGTTTCTTTCTAAGCTTATTTATATATTCTGGAAAGAACGATCAACCAATCATCAATATATTCAATTAGCAAACATATAACGAAGTGTCTTCGTAAATGCTGCCACAAATTCAATAATTGATGCGATTAATGATATCAGGTATTTGAGAGATTTTTCTTCACAGAATACCAGTCTGTTAAGTTCACTGCTACCTAATTTCTTTTTAATTCATTGCCTATATGTACACAGCGTCTCCTTCCTACGTTTTCCACATATCATGTATGCGCATAAATATATAAGTTGGTGTGTGCGTGTATATATATATATATATATATATATATATATATATATATATATATGCATATACTAGCTGGCGTACCCGGTAATTCCTGGGGGTAAAAATGTTCTATTCAAACACCTTACTACTCTGATATAAGAAAGCAATTTCGTTATAACTGCCACAAAAGGAGTATTTTCCGTCACGAAAAAGTACAAAAATCTGTCAGCTGGAAGCGAGAGAGATTGCTAGGGGTTGGCGAGAGAGGTAATATACAAGTAGTAGTAGCAGCTGTTGCAGTAGTAGTAATAGTAGTAGTAGCAGCAGCAGTAGTAGTAGTAGTAGTAGTAGTAGTAGTAGTAGTAGTAGTAGTAGTAGTAGTAGCTTAATAACGAGAGGAAAATCAATAATTATGGTTCATGAACCTTTCAGAGTCTCTTTGAGTGACGAGAAGGAAAACAAAAGAAGGGAGGAAATTGTCCTCAAACTGGAACCTAGGTCTGCATCATTGCAATAGAACGGATTCTGCTAATAGGCATCCTATGTCCATGATGTTAAACGAGATGATGGATTATATATGCTACCGAAGAACAGTGATAGTATAAATTTTACTTACAAAGGCTTTGGTATATTTAATTTATTTGTTTATTTGTTTCGCGCTGTCTTCTATTCCGAAAGGATTCGCCTGATTTCCTCGTCTCTAATGAACAACTTTTAACCAAAAAAACCCGAAATTTCCCCCACGGCAACATACAAAATTAAGTATTTTTCTTTTATTCACTCCAATAAACACATTTATTACCGATGCAGACCACGGCGAGTCCTCTTGGATTAGTAAGGGCCGGTTTTCCCGTTTCCACGGTGTATATATTCCCCACCTGGATGCTGGTCCGTCGAATAATTACTCATTTTCCCCCGCTGGGTGGACTGGATTAACGTGAAATGAAGAGTTTTGTTCAAGAACACAACGCATCGCCCGGTCCAAGAATCGAAACCACAATCTTACAATTATGAGTCCAATACTCTAACCACTAAACCATGCGCCTCCACAATCTTCTTGAGTTCTCCTTGCAAGTGTGTGTGTGAGAGAGAGAGAGAGAGAGAGAGAGAGAGAGAGAAAATGCTCATTCAAAGTGCTGCGCAGTGGGATGGAACACGAAAATGTATGGCTGTGAAACGAACTTCTTAGCTACCCTGTCATTGTAGTCGCTAGTTGACAATATAATGCAGCACTTTTGTTTTTGAATCTGAGAAGCACATTCAACGTCACACAGGAACAAAAATGGTTAACGCAAAGCTTAGAGAGAGATCTTGTGTGAAACCTGCTATAATCCTAACTATGGAAGTCCAGATGGCATTAACACTTCAGTATAACTGAAGTAGCTCTTTTATCGACTTTAATGATTTCTGCATCCTGTGATACTGTTTTCGGTGTTGCTATTTCACTGGAAAGAAGCTGAGATTGGTCTGTCAATGAAAGTGCAGATATCTATTTCTGTAAGCGAAGGTGCTGGATTAATTTTATAGACAACTTGAGCTTCCTTTCCATCCCTTCTGTGGTACGATCCTGATATTTTTCCGTGTTCTTTTTTTATTTTCGTTGAAAACCGTTCCAGTTCGCGACTGGAATTCCTTTTTTTTTCCGTTTATTGCTTCACTTACTTTGATAAGAAATCAACAAGGAAGAGGGGGACTCAGTGTGATCACTTTAATCTGTGAGAAACAACAGTCAAATCTCCCTCAAATCACATGACACAACTTTAAACGGAAAGGACGGTGGTATAGCCACAGCTGAAATGCTTTTTATCTTAGATCCGCGCGAACAGAATTGATCAGGGATCACGCCACAACAAAAATAACAACAACACCAACAGCACCAATAAAAACAACGATGGCGACGACGACGACGACAACAACAAAATAATGGTAACGACGATGAAAACAGCAACTGTAACCTCGTAGCGTAGTGGTTGTGGTGTGATCCATGCTAGGTTCGAAACCGTACTCCGCAAATATATATATATATATATATATATATATATAAGAAGAAGAAAAGAGTTACGACGCAGAAACATATACATTAAATGAACATATTTATCTTCAATATATATTTCTGTACAAAGAAAAGATTCATTAAGAGACTTAATAAATCAAAATTCCTTTACACATCTTCAGGAAAAAACACACTCGGGTTAAGACCTCACAATTACTAAAATAACTAAATTACTTATATATATATATATATATATATATATATATATATATATATATATATATATATATATATATATATATATATATATATATATATATATATATATATATATATATATATATATATATATATATATATATATATATATATCCTTTTGCTTTACCAATGCCCTTCATAAATGCAAGAAATTTCACATTTACCCAGTTTCTGAAATCTCTCAGAATAATTATACGTTTATGATTACCTTTAGTCAAAAACGAATGTTAGCTTTTCCTTTATCCTCCTCTAACTTCCGTTCAAATAAGGAAGAGAAGGAAGAGACCGGATCCCGGCATTTCGAACCGTAATAAAGCAACCAGAGGAATGACAACTTTGGCATTCTATAAAGAGTTGGTGATGTATGTGACCGACGATGTTATTGGATAAATTTTAATTATGGGTATCTTTCAGCTAAGGGATTATAGACAACTAAAGTTCATTGTCTTGGAAGAATTAGCAGGAGAGATTTGCGTGCTCGGAATGAATTCTGAAAGCCCTTAGTCGAGCTTGTCAGGTGTGTGTGTGTTCAAGATACGAGAAAAGTGACGAAATAATTCTCCACGGATTCATTCCAAAAAGTTGTCGCCCAAAGTTATGCTGGGTAGTTGTTGCCAAATGTTAAAGTGATCTGACTATCAATAGGTCCATCGTAAAAATCACCCGCCTATTTCCTCTCGCCAAAAATAAAGTACAGTCAGATGGCTACGGTGATAGACCTGATGTTGCAAACAAGAACGAGAGTACTGCTAACAGAGCTTTGGTACTCCAGCAAAATTTTCATCATTTTTGTTTTCAGATATCCTTTCAATAAAAATGTAAAAGTGAAGATTAAATTTCCAATTTGTTGGTAGTAATAGGAAGAGATCACTTGCTTCTCATTCACAGATCGCTTTGAGTTTCAGATACCTATTTCCCTGTTGGAGATATTTGATTGTAATTTTTTTCGCGGTTGTTTCCTACTTATTTTCCTGTCACACTTGACGTTAAAAAAAACCCTACAATTTTGTAACTTTTCCTAGAAATGTTTCTTTACACATAACTCGTGTGGCAAATAAAAAAAAATTAATATTATTACTTCTACAATTATTATTACCATTATTATTTGATTAAATATAATGCAACGCTCGAAGATTGGACTGGAAAGCAAATTAAAAATAAAGTATATACAAAACTCAAAGGAGTTTTTCAAATCATTTTTTCTGAAAATTACAACTGCGTTTATCTCCATTTTTTTTTTTTTTACAAGAATTATATTCTTTCCTCTGGAATTTGTTTTCCTCTATATTATTTCGCTTTATTTATTTCTTGTTGTTCCCCATCTTTTCCCTCTATTTTTCTTACTGTTTCTGATTGTGTTACATTGATAACAATGTGCAAGTTGAAAATCAATTCAGTCGGAAACTTGATCGATTTTGACACTGAAGTGTGCTTACCTTGGAGGGCTGTGGAGGATTGGCGGTGGCTGAGGAGAGAAAGAAAAGGTATTATGTGGTATTTAAAATATCGAGCCCTCTTAGCATTTTATTTAACAGATTCAATGTCTCTCTTTTTCTGTCTTTTTTCTGTTCTTTTTCTTTTCTTTTCCGAAGTTCTGTTTTTCTAATACTGCAGTATTTTGTTTATAACAGGGAAAAAGGCAAATGAATACAGTTTGTAGACATAGGTAGGTGAAACTACATACAAACACTCACACACACACGCACTCACATACAGACACATGTACATATAAATAGATATGTACACAAATAGTCGGATAAACAATATCTGAAAAGCAGATATGTATATACATATATATATATATATATATATATATATATATACCTATATATATATATATATATATATATATATATATATATATATATATATATATATGTATATACATATCTGCTTTTCAGATATTGTTTATCCGACTATTTGTGTACATATCTATTTATATACATGTGTCTGTATGTGAGTGCGTGTGTGTGTGAGTGTTTGTATGTAGTTTCACCTACCTATGTCTACAAACTGTATTCATTTGCCTTTTTCCCTGTTATAAACAAAATACTATATATATATGAAGATAAGTAGATTGGAAGAATATTTGATAGACAGTTAAATATACAAACAAAAGAAATCTAAATACAGAAATAGACGGTAATAAAATAAAGTGAATAAATAAACAGAAAGAAGTCTAGGAGTATAGAAATTCACAAAGGAATTGTTGACGGGAATGCGTCTAATAGGAAGCAGGCAGTGACCGTATTTCACCTCCATGCTGATTTATATATTTTGAAAACGATTACATACATAAGAACACAGACAATACTCCAGTATGACATCACGTAAAATTACTAAAAAGACTACAAAGCTAAAAAAAAATAACAAATATACGTGATATGTATACACATCTTTCAATCTCTGTTACTCTCTCTCTCTTTCTCTCTCTCTCTCTCTCTCTCTCTCTCTCTCTCTCTGAATATATATATGACTATATACGCACGCACACACACACACACACACACACACACACACACACACACACATACATACATATATATATATATATATATATATATATATATATATATATATATATATATATATATATATATGAATATATATGTGTGTGTGTGCATAAATTTATCCGAATGACCTGTCCTTGTTTTCTTTGTATCTTCTATCTGGATTTTTTGTTGTCCCTTTCTTGTGTCACCTGCCTAGATGTTTTGCGTTCTTGTCCCATATTGTATTAATTATATATATATATTTATTTATTTATTTATTTATGTGTTTCAGCCAAGTGGCTGCGGTCATGCTGGTGCACCACTATATATATATATATATATATATAGTGCCGTATGTACACTTTGATCTCTTATATGCAAGTATATATATATATATATATATATATATATATATATATATATATATTATATATACGCACACTTTATTTGTGGGTCTACTATTGGTTTCATTCTACAATTGGTTTCATGTTAAGGAAGTCCTTAACAACTATCAAGTCTA
>NC_142950.1:25370923-25373423 GCF_046866305.1 Octopus bimaculoides | reverse complement strand
AAAATCTTGACTCCATTAAGTCATATGAAACTCCTGGTCACTGTTTGGTATGAATCATTTAAAGCAGTGTTTCTCTACCCTTTTTTGTCTATGGAGCCCTTTGATTCTTATTTTACTCAGATGGACCCTAATACCTATTCTATGTTTTAAAAAATCCCATTATATTTCTATAATTAAATATTATTAAGAATTCTATTTAAAAATTGTTAAAATATTTTGTATGTTGTAGAAGTTTTTGTTGTTGGCACTCCGTCGCTTATGACGTCGAGGGTTCCAGTTGATCCGATCAACGGAACAGCCTGCTCGTGAAATTAACGTGCAAGTGGTTGAGTACTCCACAGACACGTGTACCCTTAACGTAGTTCTCGAGGATATTCAGCGTGACACAGTGTGACAAGGCTGACCCTTTGAATTACAGGCACAACAGAAACAGGAAGTAAGAGTGAGAGAAAGTTGTGGTGAAAGAGTACAGCAGGGTTCGCCACCATCCCCGGCTGGAGCCTCGTGGAACTTAGGTGTTTTCGCTCAATAAACACTCACAACGCCCGGTCTGGGAATCGAAACCGCGATCCTATGACCGCGAGTCCGCTGCCCTAACCACTGGGCCATTGCACCTCCGTTGTAGAAGTATAAATGTTAAGAAGAAAATCTTATAAGAACCCTCCCCACCCACCCCCACGGCCATAAGGATCCTCATATGGGCCCCGCTTAAGAACCACTGGTCTAGAAGGTGATTTTGGTCCAGAACGATGGAGATTTTGCTTGCGTTAGTGTAAATTGCAATTAGAGTCTTAATCCTTCCTAAAGAGCGTTTGAACTCAGTATTTCAAATCAATGAAACTCTCTTCAATAAAAAAAATAACTTAAAGATTTTTTTTTCGCTTTAATCCTGAGGAATGACAGCGTCCATGACACTTTTTAGAGAGAAGAGAAAAAAGAAGGAATAATCTTACTGGAGCCCTGTTTTAATTGCTTGCAATAAAGGGGATTCCTCTACTAAAGGCACTCAAGTTCAGCGCGGTTGTGTTAAACTTGACAACGGAAAAAGTCAACCACTCAAGTATGCCATGCTGGAATTGAACACAGTGTACAGTGACCTTCATGAGGCAGTGTGCTGAGTAACATTGCTGTGTTTACTTCGCAAGTTGCGAAATTTGTGGTTTTGTAATCACGTGTATGCTGTAGTCTGCGACTTTTGTCATGGACAGGAAGTTAGAACAAAGAGTCAACATGAAATTCCGCGTTAAACTTGGGAAGTCTGTTACAGAGACATTGAGCATGTTTCGGCAAGCTTACGGCCGTTTCGAGTGGCACGGGCGCTTCAAAAGCGGGAGAACATCCCTAGAAGATGATGAACGATCTGGAAGACCAGCCACGAGCGTCAACCCCGGAAATGTGGGAAAAAATCATCAGTTTGTGCATAAGGATCGTTGGAGAACAATCAACGACATTGCTGATATTGTTGGTCTGTTGTATGGGTCCGTACGTGTAATCTTAATGTTTGCATTGAGCATGCGGCGTGTTTCTACTAAGTTTGTCTCCCGCCTGCTGACCACTGAGCAGAAAGAACATCGTGTCAAAGTTTGTGAAGATCTCCGTCAGCATGCTGCTGATGACCCATGCTTCATGTCAAGAACCATCACCGGTAACATGAGTTGCGTCTACTGGTACGACCCTGAGACGAAGTCGCAGTCGTAACAGTGAAAGACCCCTTAATTGCCACGACTGAAGAAGACACGACAGAGTCGCAGCTCAATCAGGAGCATGGTCATCGATTTTTTTCCGACAACCGTGGTATTGTACATAGATAATTCGTCCCTCAGGGCCGTGAATATAGATTTTTACTGCGGCGTTTTGAAGCGTCTGGGCGGGGACATTTGGCAAAAACGACAGGATTTGTGAAGCGCGAAGAACAGGATTCTGCATGATGACAATGCACCCTGACACGGGGCGCTCCTTACTCGTGAGTTTCTTGCGAAAAACAACATGGTGCGGCTTCCGCATCCGCCCTATTCGCCAGATTTAGCACCTACGGACCTCCATCTCTTTGCCAAAGTAAAAATACAGCTCAAAGGTCGCCATTTTAACATCGTTGTCGAGATGAAGAGCGAATTACAGAAGGTCCTCGACTCGCTTACGGAAAACAACTTCCAGTCCGGATCCCAAAAGTGGCAGGAACGCTGGGACCGGTGTACTGCTGCGCAAGGTAATTATTTCGAAGTAGATGATGTTAAAACTTAGATATATAAGTTATTTTTTATTAAACATAACTAGTCCGGGGACATTTTGATACCATCTCATATACATATATATTCGACGGGCTTCTTTCAGTTTTCGTCAAACAAATCCACTCAGAAGACTTTGGTCGTCCGGAGGCCATTATAGACCACACTTGCCCAAGATGCCACTCGGAACCATATGTTTGAGAAGCAAACTTCTTACCACACAGCCACATCTGCGACAGTATATATTAACTCGTTAATATCAGACAGCAGAACAG